>NW_017675921.1:52762-56299 GCF_001879085.1 Nicotiana attenuata | reverse complement strand
ATAAGAGCACACAAGTATGCAGGCTGAATTTAGGACAAAAAAGAACGTCATGCAAGTGCAAAATCAGTAGGTAGTAGACTATAGGATCATGGTAGTCTCATAAGTGAGCAATGTAGAAGAGAGAGAGAGAGTATCAAATAGCATACAAAGGGTCCAGTAGAAAGATTTTAGAAGAGTTTAGCAGGGAATCAGAACCATACAGAGAAACAAATGTCGAAACAAAGATTTTGAAGCCTAATTAAGTAGTAGATTTCAGAAACTCGAAATAGGTCCAAAGAGGTTAGGGTTTTGAAATCAAACAAGTTCAGAGATGAAGAACAAGCAAACCGCATAGCCAATGGTGTCAAAACTTGAATGAATCCCCAAATTTAGGATCCATACCATCAATCGAGTGCAGAGATGCAAAGACCAGTAATCAAGGAAGAAGATACTAACGAAACAAGTTCAGAGGTCTCAGAAAAGAACTGAGACCATTAACACGCTCTTTTAGTAGCAGAAAGTCATGAGAAACATAGTCTAAGAACAATATGCGAAACACAGTAGAAGAACTAGTAAGAACACGATAGAGTAAACATAGAAAGAAACCTAGTAGAGGAAACTAATAAGAACACAGTAGGAGAAACATATAAAAACACAGTAAAAGAAACTAATAAGAATATGGTAGAAGAAATATATAAAGAAACACGGTAGAAGAAACTAATAAGAAACATAGTAGAAGAAACACATAAAATAAAAAGAAAAAAAAAATCAGAGAACATCTAAGTAACTCAAAAAACCCTAAATCGGAACAAAGGCTTCGAAAGCATAGTTTTTTGAGAAAAATCTCGAGAAACTGTTTAAAAGCTCAGGGAAAACACGGATCTAGAACGGATCTAAAGAAATCAGAAGAACCTCAAGAGCTAGGGTTTCAGAGAACCCAAATGGTGAGAAAGGCTTGGAAAGTCGTTGATCTAAGCAGGGGAAGTCGAAATCAGGCTTGAACAGCCATGGCATGCCGGAGCAAGGCCGGAGACAGCCATAGAACTCGAATCAAACGAAGCCTGGACCAAGCTTCTTCGTGGTCAGGCCTTGAATCTTCAAAAATCAGGCGTGTAGGAGTCATAGGAGGTCGGTAATAGACTTCAATGGCCTCGGAAGCCATAGATTCCGGTGGTTTTACGGTGGAAATAGAGGGAGGCGACTAGGGTTTCTGAGAGAGAATTTGGGAGAGGAGGAATCCAGGGGCGGCTACCGGTGAGAAAGGAGTGAGTTTAGGGGGTATTGTGAAATTAAAAAGGAAAGGAAGAGTGTGAGTCGTTGATCTGTTAGATCAACGGCTGGGATTAAAAGGGGGACCGAGTGGGTTATTTTAAAGGGTCGTGGGTCGGGTAATTTTAGGAATTAGGTTGGATAATTGAAATTGAAATTGGGTTCAATTGGGGGTTGATTTAAGGCTACAATTGAAATAAATGGGGCTAGTATTTAAATAGCCACTTTTCGCTTATTTTATAAAAAATAGTGAAATAATTCTTGGAAATGAATTAAAGGTACTAAAATGATTAGTTATATATAATTAAGAATATAAAATTAGTGGAGTTAATTTTACAATTACAAACACGATTAAATCTTAAAATGGGCTAATATTGCAATTATATGCAATTTAGCTTTAAAAATACTAAATAAATTTGTAAAAATATGAAAAAATTATGTTAGCTATATTTTAGTATAAATATGAGAACCCAATAAGTGAATTTCCAAAATGTCAATTTGGGGAATACTTATTGGGTTTTTCTTGATTAAATAGGGCAATAAAATTGATTTAAAAATCTTTAAAAAATTAAGGAAAAATAGGAAAACCCTTGGACATACTTTTATATGCATACATATTCTATTTGGAAGGTATTTTGCATATAAAAATATACAGAAAAAAAATTGGGTATCAACAGCCGCCCCTCTTTACCCGGGAAGGATGAAAGAGTTGTCGGGTAAAGATATGATGGCCAATTTTGACCGAACAAAATGATTTGAGGAGGTTTGGCCATGCTCTGGCTTCTGAGCTGCCTACATATCCCTGGTCTTACAGGAATCAGGCCTTATGTAGTTCAGGATCCGCTGGCGGAGTATGCCGAGGGAGACTTTCAAGCACGGACGCAACATTCGGGATAGGGCTGCGGGGTAACTGGAGCGGAATCGCTCCTGCCGAGATGGCCGTTGCTCGCCGGTTTACTTGCAAATAAATAAATACAGACATATATTGTGCATAGATTTAAACGTGATGCAAGTTCCCATCGAACCATGAATGTTGTCTTTGGACGGTTAGGATGACGTCCTCAGACCATGATGTCCTGGGCCATGAAGCGTATAATAATATAGGATTCGCAGGCCATGAAATGATGCTCTTGGGCTATGTGAATGATGCCTCCGAACCATGATGCCTTTGAATAATGATATGCAAGAGATTAAAGGGATCTTCAGGCCATCACATGGTGTTCTCGGGCTGTGTAAATGGTGCCTCCGAACAATGTCGCCCTTTGATAATTCAGCGATCTTTCAGCCCATGAAATGTAGTATTTGGCGATGTTTCAGCCCATGATATGCGATAGGTGGCGATCTTTCAGCCATGCAAGTGCAAAAGAAGTGGCGATATTTCAGCCATGCAAATATAAATGAAGTGGCGATATTCCAGCCATGCAAATATAAATGAAGCGGCAATATTTCAGCCATGCAAATATGAATGAAGCGGCAATCTTTCAGCCAGGCAAGTGTAAATAAAGTGGCGATATTTCAGCCATGTAAATGTAAATAAAGTGGCGATCTTTCAGCCATGCAAATGTAAATGAAGTGGCGATATTTCAGCCATGAAAATATAGATGAAGCGGCGATATTTCAGCCATGCAAATATAAATGAAGCGGCGATATTTCAGCCATACAAATGTAAAATAAAGTGGCGATATTTCAGCCATGCAAATGTAAAATGAAGTGGCGATCTTTTAGCCATGCAGATGCAAATGGAGACAGTGTTTAGTCTCGGAAGGCAGAATGATAGCATTATGCAATGCAGAAAATGTAGATAGAGACAGTGTTTAGCCTCGGAAGGCAGAATGGTAGCCTTATGCAATGTAGAAAATGCAGATGGAGACATTGTTTAGTCTCGAAATGCAGAATGGTAGCCTTATGCAATGCAGAAAATGCAGATGGAGACAGTGTTTAGTCTCGGAAGGCAGAATGGTAGCCTTATGCAATGTAGAAAATGTAGATGGAGACAGTGTTTAGTCTCGGAAGGCAGAATGGTAGCCTTGTGCAATGCATAAAATGCAAATGGAGACAGTGTTTAGTCTCGGAAGGCAGAATGGTAGCCTTATGCAATGCAGAAATAAAAATAAAGTGGCAAATGGTAACAGAGTTTCTTAGCTGATAGTAAGTGCAACAATCCTGAGAGTTGAATTCATGAACAATGTTCGTCTTGTGGGTGTGTAGTATGTCAGATGCTTTCGCAACCCAAATGCCTGCATCCAAAGAAAATCGTGAGTTTTGTAGAGGGGAGGTTAGTTCGTATCC
>NW_017675921.1:50098-50868 GCF_001879085.1 Nicotiana attenuata | reverse complement strand
TCGTTACCACAATGGGAAATTCTGATAAGTGAGATCTCGAGTAAGTGTTTTACATAATCTTCTTTCTGTCCGAAGAAATGATTCATCGAATAATGAGTCACCATTGATATCGACACATCTGAGATCGCCAAATGCTCGGGAGTTGATTTCTGATACTAGGACTGCTCCTATGCTGACTCCTTTGAAATTTGCTGCTCCATCGAAGAACATTCTCCAACCATCATAGGATTCTGCAATATCTTCTCCTACGAATGATACTTCTTCATCGGGAAAATACGTCTTCAGGGGTTCGTATTCTCCATCCACGGGATTTTCGGCAAGGTGATCTGCTAGTGCCTGTCCCTTGATTGCCTTCTGAGTTACGTAGATAATGTCGAATTCGCTCAATAGGATTTGCCACTTGGCTAGCTTGCCGGTGGGCATGGGCTTCTGAAAAATGTACTTCAAAGGGTCCATCCTTGATATGAGATATGTGGTATAGGCACGGAGGTAATGTCTCAGCTTCTGGGCTACCCAAGTCAAAGCACAACAGGTGTGTTCTAACAGGGAATACCGGGCTTCGTACGGAGTGAATTTCTTGCTGAGATAGTAAATGGCATGCTCTTTCCTTCCCGTTTCATCATGTTGCCCCAGGACGCAACCGAAGGCACCATCTAACACTGCGATGTAGAGTAGCAGAGGTCTACATGGCTCAGGCTGGACTAAGACTGGTGGTGTTGACAGGTATTCCTTGATCCTTTCGAAAGCTTTCTGGCATTCATCAGTCCACT
>NW_017675921.1:38792-41740 GCF_001879085.1 Nicotiana attenuata | reverse complement strand
AACCGATGACTTTCCAATATAGGGTCTCACTCCCTAATTGATAACAACATAAACTAATGACTTTCCAACATAGGGTCTCACTCCCTAGTTGATGCCACCATAACCTGATGACTTTCCAGCCTAGGGTCCCACGCCCTAGTTCATGCGAGCATAAGCTAATGACTTTCACACATAGGGTCCCACTCCCTAATTGATGCCAACAAAACCTGATGACTTTCAAACATAGGGTCCCACTCTCTAGTTTATGCCAGCATAACCTCCTGACTTTCCAGCATAGAGTCCTACTCCCTCGTTGATGCCAGCATAACCTGATGACTTTCCAACATAGGGTCCCACTCCCTAGTTGATGCCAGCATAACCTGATGACTTTCCAGCATAGAGACCCAGTCCCTAGTTGATGCCACCATAACTCGATGACTTTCCAACATAGGGTCGCACTCCTAGTTGATGCAAGCATATCCTGATGACTTTTCAACATAGGGTCGCACTCCCTAGTTCATGCAAGCATAACCTGATGACTTTTCAACATAGAGTCACACTCCCTAGTTGATGCCAGCATAACCTGATGACTTTCCAACATAGGGTCCCACTCCCTAGTTGATGCAAGCATAACTCGATGATTTTCCAGCATAGAGTCGCACTCCCTAGTTGATGCCAACATAACCTGATGACTTTCCAACAATGGGTCCTACTCCCTAGTTGATGCCAGCATAACCTGATGACTTTCCAACATAGGGTCCCACTCCCTACTTGATGCCAACACAACCTGATGAGTTTCCAACATTGGGTACCACTCCGTAGTGCATGCCGTCATAACCTGATGACTTTTCAACATACGTTCCCTCTACCTAGTTGATGCCAGCATATCCTGAAGACTATCCAACATAGGGTCACACTACCTATTTGATGCCAGCAAAACCTGATGACATTCCAACATAGGTTCCTATTCCTAGTTGATGCCAACAGAACCTGATGACGTTCCAACAATGGATCCTACTTCCTAGTTGATGCCACCATAACCTGATGACTTTCGATCATAGGGTCCCACTCCCTAGTCGATGCCTGCATAAACTGATAACTTTCCAACATTGGGCCCCACTCTCTAGTTGATGCCGACATAACTTGATGACTTTCCAACATAGGGTCCCAATCCCTAGTTGATGCCAGCATAACCTGATGACTTTCCAAACTAGGGTCCCACTCCCTAGTTCATGCCAGCATAAGCTGATGACTTTCCAACATAGGATCCCACTCCCTAGTTGATGCCAACAAAACCTGATGACTTTCAAACATAGGGTCCCACTCCTTAGTTTATGTCACCATTCCCTAGTTGATGCCAACATAAACCGATGACTTTCCAATATAGGGTCTCACTCCCTAATTGATAACAACATAAACTAATGACTTTCCAACATAGGGTCTCACTCCCTAGTTGATGCCACCATAACCTGATGACTTTCCAGCCTAGGGTCCCACGCCCTAGTTCATGCGAGCATAAGCTAATGACTTTCACACATAGGGTCCCACTCCCTAATTGATGCCAACAAAACCTGATGACTTTCAAACATAGGGTCCCACTCTCTAGTTTATGCCAGCATAACCTCCTGACTTTCCAGCATAGAGTCCTACTCCCTCGTTGATGCCAGCATAACCTGATGACTTTCCAACATAGGGTCCCACTCCCTAGTTGATGCCAGCATAACCTGATGACTTTCCAGCATAGAGACCCAGTCCCTAGTTGATGCCACCATAACTCGATGACTTTCCAACATAGGGTCGCACTCCTAGTTGATGCAAGCATATCCTGATGACTTTTCAACATAGGGTCGCACTCCCTAGTTCATGCAAGCATAACCTGATGACTTTTCAACATAGAGTCACACTCCCTAGTTGATGCCAGCATAACCTGATGACTTTCCAACATAGGGTCCCACTCCCTAGTTGATGCAAGCATAACTCGATGATTTTCCAGCATAGAGTCGCACTCCCTAGTTGATGCCAACATAACCTGATGACTTTCCAACATAGGGTCCCACTCCCTAGTTGATGCCAGCATAACCTGATGACATTCTAACCTTGGGTCCCACTCCCTAGTTCATGCCAGCATAACCTAATGACTTTCACACATAGGGACGCACTCCCTAGTTGATGCCAGCATAACCTGATGACTTTCCAACATAGGATCCCACACCCTAGTTGATGCCAACAAAACCTGATGACTTTCAAACATAGGGCCCCACTCCTTAGTTTATGCCAACATAAACTGATAATTTTCCAACATAGGATCCCACTCCCTAGTTGATGCCAGCATAAACTGATGACTTTCTAACATAGGGTCCAATTCCTAGTCGATGCCAACATAACCTGATGACTTTCCAACATAGGGTCCCACTCCCTACTTGATGCCAATACAACCTGATGAGTTTCCAACATTGGGTCCCACTCTGTAGTGCATGCCAGCATAACATCATGACTTTGCAACATAGGGTCCTACTCCCTAGTTGATGCCAGCATATCCTGATGACTATCCAACATGGGGTCTCACTCCCTAGTTGATGCCAGCAAAACCTGATGACATTCCAACATAGGTTCCTATGCCTAGTTGATGCCAACATAACCTGATGACTTTCGAACATAAGGTCCCACTCCCTAGTTGATGCCAGCATAAAACTGATGACTTTCCAACATTGGGCCCCACTCTCTAGTTGATGCCAGCATAACTTGATGACTTTCCAACATAGGGTCCCACTCCCTAGTTCATGACAGCATAAACTGATGACTTTCACACATAGGGTCCCACTTCCTAGTTGATGCCAACATAACCTGATGACTTTCCAACATAGGATCCCACTTCATAGTTGATGCCAAAAAAGCCTCATGACTTTCAAATTATAGGGCCCCACTCCTTAGTTAATGCCACCATAAACTGATAGCTTTCCAACATAGGA
>NW_017675921.1:8792-33792 GCF_001879085.1 Nicotiana attenuata | reverse complement strand
GTTCGTCTAGAACCACCTATAGGTAGAGGTCCTAACTCCCTCCAGGACCATTAAGGATGGACGGGTAGCAGCACGCGATAGGAATCTGTGACCAACAATCGCTTTGCATGACCAATTAGGGGACAAGAAGGGTAGACATGGATATAATGATCGGTGCGCTAATGCCACGCGTAGCCCCTTTCTAAGGAGTGATTATCGGGCATTGTACTGATATGATCCTATAGGCTAACCAACCTAGGACACCCCTTTACATTCACAAATATGCTTAGATTGTACTTTTTTTTTAAAATCTAGCTTCTCATTAACTGTTTTTTTTAAACATCTGTGTATTTAAACTTAAGTCCCCTACTATTTGAGCAATACTTGTTTATTTCCTAATTGTACAAATCCACAAAAATTGTTTGGTCGGGAAGCACACTAGTGGATACTGAGGGGTGCCTAACACCTTCCCTTAGGATAATTTCAAGCTCTTACCCTGTCTCTGGTTACCAAACGTAGTTATAAATAAACCTTATAGGTGCCCTAACGCACCTTAAATCGTTAGGTGGCAACTCTTCAAAAATGCAAACCCCTTTCCCAAAAGGAACGAGTTGTCTCAACAAAAATATCATGAACTCGATTTCGCAAAAAAAAAAGGGGCGCGACAGCATGGCGACTCTGCTTGGGATTTTTAGGCTTTTACCATTTTAGACAGTTTTTTTGAATTTGTACCCATATGTGCAATTATTTGTTTAATTCCTTTAAGCGTTTAATTTCTTCTTCAAAAGAAAATTGACGTATCTTTCTTGTTTCCTTCCTTTATAACCGTTTTAAATTGTAAAAGTGTTTTATTTATCGCTTTCTTAACGTGCAAATACATGACAACATGCTTTTATTTGTTGCATATTCATGCTCAACGTCATACTCCACTCGTGCCAAATAAAAATACAATAGCAACGCTTGATGAGTGGTTGTGACTTTCCTATATCACTACACATCTAAATTCGAAAAGGCTTATTTACGGTAAAACTAGTCGATCTGCGATGCAGTCGATGGTTCCGTGCCTTCCCCCTTGAGTTGTCCGCTCAAGGGTATCAGTCTATAACCCCATAGAAACCTTACTCTGTTTAAATTGTGTATGCATCATTGTCAAACCTATCCGGGTCAGTTATGTTGTCAACACAATGATCCTTTATGATAGTCTTGTCCAAAAGTCCAATGGGTATCCCTAAACCCAAACAGACATCATCACGTTCTGTGCGTTTATTTGGAGAACTAAATGCTTCATGCTGATTGTTGATGTTAAATAGTCGACTCTAGTGAGGGTAAGGGCCTAACCTTGTTTGCCTTGCAGAAATATGAGGCACGAAGTCCCCAGATTTGGAATGGTCACCAATATCCACCTAAGATGGCTGAGTTGGTTGGAAGATTTAGATTCTAGTGACAAAACCCTCATCAGAAAATATTTGGGTAATCTACCATCCTTCCTGGAGATCCAGCCTAACAACATGATTATAGAAGCTGCTACCTTATTTTGGGATTGATACCAGCATAACATGATGACTTTCCAGCATATAGTCTCACTCCCTTGTTGATACCAGCATAACCTAATGACTTTCCAACATATGGTCCCACTCCCTAGTTGATGCCAGCATAACCTGAAGATTTTCCTACATAGAATCACCAATCGTAGTTGATACTGGCATAACCTGATGATTTTCAAACTTAGGGTCACCATTCCCTAGTTGATGCAAGCATAAACTAATAACTTTCAAACATAGGTTCTCACTCCCTAGTTGATACCAGCTTATCCTGATGACTTTCTAACATAGGGTCCCACTTTCTAGTTGATGCAAGCATAACATGATGATTTTCAAACATAGGGTCACAACTCACCATTTGATGCAAGCATAACCTGATGACTTTCCAACATAGGGTCCTAGTCCCTAGTTGATGCCACCGTGACCTAATGACCTTCCAACAAAAGGTCCCACTACCTAGTTGACGCCACCATAACTTGATGATTTTCCGACTTTAGATCACCACTCCCTAGTCAATGCAAGCATAACTTGATGAATTTCCAACAGCGGGTCCCACTCCATAGTTGATGCCACCATAACCTGATGACCTTCCAACATAGGTTACCACTACCTAGTTGATGCGAGCATAACCTGATGATTTTCCGACATTAAATCACCACTCCCTAGTTGATGCTAGCATAGCCTGATGATTTTCCAACATAGGGTCACCACTCCCTAGTTGATGCAAGCATAAACTGATGACTTTCCTACATAGGGTCCCACTACCTAGTTGATGCAAGCATAACTTGATGACTTTCAAACATAGGGTCCCACTACCTAGTTGCTGCCAGCATAACCTGATGACTTTCCAACATAGCGTCCCAATCCCTAGTTGATGCCAGCATAACCTGATGACTTTCCAGCATAGCGTCCCAATCCCTAGTTGATGCCAGCATCACCTGATAACTTTTCCACGCCCTAGTTGATTCCAGCATAACCTGATGACTTTCCAACATAGGGTCCCACTCACTAGTTGATGCAAGCATAACTTGATGACTTTCTAACCTAGGGTACCACTCCCTAGTTGATGCTAGCATAACCTGTTGAATTTCAAACATAGGGTCCCACTTCCTAGTTGATGCCAGCATAACCTGGAGATTTTCAAAACTTCTACTAAAATCACTGAGCCAAAATAGCATTTACAAAACTCTTGTAAACGTAAGGATTAAACTCTAATCCCAGTGTAGCACACAGCCTCAACTGTTGTGACACCTTCAAGTTAAATCTAACTTGAATACTCATAGTACCTAATAAAATTGCTTCTATGAAAGCTGGAAAGGTACAACTTTAAAACACCTACTACAATTGAACTAAAATAAAAGAAAGACACAATGGAATTGGTTCTTCTATCTTGTCCAAGTAGCTTCAGGAATACACACTTGAATCTCACATAAATTGCTTATGAAATTGCCTCGCTCTTTTGCTCTCAATTTAGTTTGACTTCTGCGTTTGTGCAATCCCTGTAAAAGCGAACAATCATTAATATTTAATGAGTTAGTAATCAGAGTTTGACTGAGACTCAATTGCTAATCTTCCATCGAAGTTGAGTCCTTGAACAATACAAACTCCAACCCTATCCTTTATCCGGATTGTGTCCTCTTCCCATGAGAAGACTTTCTTTCCTCATCAAATATGCAACATTTTCGATTAGTTCAGGAGATATTGCTGCGTGATCAGTGAGACTTATCTCCTTCATGTGTATCTCACATGTCTAGGTTGATCAGTGAGACCTGGTCCATGACTGAGTTCATTTGTCATTCTTCAAAACTTCACCTGAACATGGGCCAACAAATTCCCTCTTTTTGATGATGACAAACTCTGTGCTTTTATGGATCAAAACAATCTGTAAGAACTCAGCTTAGCCATCAACACTTAACTTAGAATTTTAACTTATCATCAAGGACCAGGTTTAATTAGGTTATAAATATCACATTATTCAGAATAAAGATTAAAGCACAATATCTCTTCCCCCTTTTGGCATCATTGAAAAGTTGCATAAATTGTGAATCCCAGAATTTAGCAATTACTCATGGCCACTTGGGCAACTGCAAGTGAAAACATGGATTAAATCATCAATAATCAACAAACACATTCAACTATTAAGAACAAATCTTTATAGAACAAGAGAAACAACAGTTGTCATTGATAAGATATGTTTCCACCTAAAACCACAAAAAGAAAGAAAAAACTTCCAAACATGAGCAAAAAACAGAAAAAGTCCCTAATCTGGGTCACTGGGGGGTAGTAGACTGGTTCAGAAGGCAACAACTGGAGGACCTAAGGCTTGGAAGAACTAGAGGGCTGGGTTTGGAGAAGGTTGAGCATATTCTGAAGCATCCCATCACTTTTCTCCTTTTCTTTTGCTTGCTCGGCTCTAAGGCCATCTCTTTCAGCTTCCAATTCAGCAACACGAGCCTGAAGCCTAGCAATTTTAGCATCCTTAGTTCCACACTCTTGAACCAAAGCCCTAACCTTACTGTTCACAGGTGTCTTCAGAGATGAACCAGGTTCAAGTGGGATGGCATTGACAGGATAGTCACAAGCCAATAAGGTCTTAACACCAAAATGCTCCTTGCTTGATGCCATCTCCCATTTCTTCAAAGGCACCCTTAGCCTGTCCAGCACAGTAGTCAATATGAACCCATATGGAGTTGCATGTGCCTTAGAGCCATTAATGAACCTGTCTAGTAATTTGACAATAAAAGCAGGCCAATTTATCTGCATTCCTCTCACAAGGCACTCCATAAGAACCGGGTCTATGTAGTTGGCAGTATGCCTCCTCTCCCGTCTAGGCAGCAGGCACTTGTTAACAAATTCAAAAAAGACCTTGTGCTCATGTCTCATCTCACTTTTCTGCACAAACCTGGCTTCAGGTAAATCTTCAGCAGTTGCAGCATCACAAAAATTTCTAGTAATTTGAAGAGCAGTGGGGAGAGATTCCAGACATGGCCACCTTTGTCTTGTATAATCATCATACCCTTCACTAGGTATGCCCAAAATCTCACCCAGTTTGACTGCATCAAACTCCACTTTTTACTCCTCTCACCAGGCTGGAGACTACCCTATTTTTCCACCCTTGTGCAGTAAGAACATCTACCAACCTCCTCATTCCTGGTTCATCCAGGTCTTTCAGCAGCCTTCCTTTCAAAAATTTTCTTTTGCCAAAGATGGCAAACCTGTCTTGTTCTTTCTCAGATTCTTCTTCTTCTCCACCACTACACTCTTCATCTTCTTCAACAATTTTCTTTTGTTTACCCTTTACAGCAGACCTAGTTCTTTTGGCCAAAGAAGATTCAGCAGGTACAGGTACAGAGGAAGACTTCTTGGAAGAAGCCTTGGAACTTTTTTGTTTGGGTGTTGGAACCTCTTCAGTTGTTCCTCTTTCTTGATGGACCAGTTCCATCTCCTCTTCTTCTTCTTCTGCAACCTCAAAACTCTCCACAACCTTTGCTTTTCCCTTCTCCCTCTTTTTCTTCCTGCTCTCTTCCAGAGCTTTCTGTAATTCTGCTTCACTTTGTTTTACCCTGCTCCTGGTAGCTCTTCCCTTAGGTACTGAAAGTACAGTAGGTTTTGGGGATGACATTTTGCTTTTCTTTGTTGGCTTGGAAGTAGTTGGAGCCTTTTGTGTGGAAGCTTTACGCTTCTTTGGATCATAACTGGCCCCTACCTTCTTCAGAAGATCAGCCAGAGTCTCCTCAGCAGATGAACCAGGTTCATCTTGTTGCTTGCTTAAATTAACAAGCCCTTCAGCAGCTTCCCCAGAACCACTTCCCCCTGACTTGTTGTCACCTTCTTCAACACCTCCACAGATAGCCAATACTTTTTCTTTCTTATTTCCCCTCACATCACCACTGACTCCCTTTCTCTTTTTTTTTTCTTTTTACCTCCTCTTCTACTAGAATCAACCCCCTTTACATCTTTAACACGACCAACCAAGACAAACCTATTTTCTGCACTTTCAACAACATCAGAGAATACTAAGCAAGAATTTACCTCACCAGGAGTTTCTTGAATATTTTCAGTGTCAGATGACCCATGTTCTTCACCTTCGCTGGCAGAAATAAAATCATCAGACTCAGAGCTTGAGTTAGATTCTTGAGCATGACTTTCCTTCCTCTATCAAGCCTTCAATTTCTCACTTAGAGCTTTCCTTAATAGTTACACCCCAAAAACCAAGGGACATGACCGGCGCTCGACCGGGTAGCCCCAGTCAAGCAGACCTGGGTGCCTTTCCTATCCCACGTGTTACCCCGTGTTTTCATTACTCATTAATCAAAGGAAATAGCCATTTATAATTAAAACACCTTTTTACGAAATATACATAACAAACATGGTTACTTAGCGTGGTTTACTACATACATCGCCCAACATACAAAATACATATTGCATAAGTTCACAACCCACATCTCCTGTCTACGGAGCCTCTAAGGATACAAAAGGATGATACAATACTTGCCGGTAACAAGGCTCCGGCTATACCTTACACAAATACCAAAACAAGACTCCAGAATAAAAGCGGCATGAGCCATGCAGGGCCCTGAGAGGAAAGGGGCTCACCAATTCAGCTGACGGGAAGTCAAGGAGTGCTACGGTCGGTGGACTGGAGTACCTGCTATAGATCCACCTACAATCATAACACGAATGTAGCGCCCCCGACAAAAGGGACGTCAGTACATTTGAATTGTACTGGTATGTATGAACAAACTTTGCCCCAAGTAAGCTCAAACAATACACAAGTAACGAGCAGGAATAGAATCAACAATCAAATACACATGAAAGGAACAATCAAGCCAAACAAGTTTCCTAACACATATTCGGAGTTGACACCACAAGATACTAGGTTTTGAGCAAAAAATTTTTATGGGGCCTCACAATTATCTATACTATCTCATTGGGTTCTCATATCACTTCAAGTTCATCAAGGGTTGATAGCATGACGCAATTACTGAAATTGAATGATCTCTTTCCGATAATGGATTATCTACACATGCGCTAGTCCAACGATCTGCGCATCAGTCTAACTCTCGCCTTTGGGTTTTGGGTTGACCAAGGAGAAATACACCTAGTAACACATTCATATATCAAATCCTTTCTCTCAGTCAAGTCTTATAGCATCTCCCAATGTGGCTTGTAATAGCTAGTTGTGTAAAAGTGTGTTGTAGTGATTCATTATGAAGTTGAGTTGCTAAACATAATTGGATTATTTTGAATTCTAGAGTTATACATCACGTGACTTCATACAGAGATCTTCTTTCAGAAATGTAGCTTCTCGTAATCGCTTTATACTACCACCATTCCTAGTGGTTACATGTTACAATGTAAAGGTTACTTCCATAAGGCTCTCTCACTTTTTTTCATTTGTCTTGCATCATGTGTTTTTCACCCGTAATCTTCAATGCGATATTATCTCAACATCTCGACTAGTTATCCAACTGTATGATTCGATTAAATTTGCCTCAGTTTTCTTTTATGTACTCTACAAGCGCCCCGAGAGTGGGCAAATTTCTCCTTTCCTTACGGACTTCTAATGTCTTCAACTTGGTATAAGCTCGTTGGTTCCAAGTGTTGCTCATTAGTTTTGCTACCCTACTATCTATTTCATCTGATAACTCTCATCGTAAAATTCGTTTTTGTTTCATGGCATCAAAGGGGAAGTCTTATAACATTAAGGATTGGGACATGTTCCTTTTGTTAGGATAAAAAGATATTGCTCGCACTCCTTATGAGATGTTCTCCTAAACAATCATCTACCTGCTCCACTTGTCCATGTGACTAGATAACCTAGGTTACTTTTCCCCGATAAATGCATTAAGACGTCTCATTCCTTCAAACTTATCCATGTGGGAACTTTGAGGCCTTGATTTTATACCAACTCGTAATGGTTTTAAGTACTTTCTCGCCATTGTTATCGATTTTCTAGGACTACAAGGTCTTGTCTCATGGGTTTCAAAATTAATGATTTTCCTTTAAGCTAAGGCTGAAATTGCCCTGATTTCAAATCAAAGGGCGTCCCCTTTTTCCAAAGTCTTAAATGGGTCGGATTGGATGGGTTACGTGTCCTTCTTCTCACTCGACTTCCAGAATAATTGACTATATCATTTTCATGTGAGGGGAGTTTTGCTACCCTTGGTATTACACCTCCTTGGGTGAATAGGAGTGTCATTTGTCTTTCTCCCCGAAGCATCATGATTAACCATTAGAATGCCTCTAACCAATACATGATTTCATCCCAACATTTAGATGTCTTAGCTCTGTGGTTCTACTCGTGAAAGGGGGAGATTCGATGCCATGAGATTTTTGCACATATCATGGGCATATTGATTTTGGAAGACAAGTTGCCGTACCTTTAGTTCTCTCATATAGGGTCAATTGTCAGGGAGGGTTAAGCTGTTTGAGTTATGATAATCTCATAAGTGTTTTAACTTCATTTTCATCCTTATGGGCTTATGGCATAGATTCCTTGTGTCAGCTAACGTCAGGAGTGTAATTCCACTTCATGTATTTTGAATCCCATATCGCATTCAAGGTACCAGAGTATGAACTGATTTTCCCTTCACTCTAGGAAACGACTGGGTCATGTACTTTAATATTCCTCCTTGATGATTCCTATTGCCAATTTACTACTTACCCCTATGCCTCATTTGAGTAATAATTGGCATCGTCACAATGATTAACCATGTCCGCATTGTTAGTTTTAACTTTCATGTCCCTTAGCATATAACCTCAGAAAGTACTCTACTCGGCGCATTAATGAATTCCTGGATAACTCCAACACAATCTTGAAAATACCTAATAAATTTAATGCAACGAGGAACATATAGAAGGTCCAAACATGTCAAATGGGGATCATCCCCGTGTGATCACATATGTTCGATAGGTAGTTTTATGGCCAGTTTATGATAGCACATCTTAAAGTAATCATCGAAGGTCATCAAGGTTTAGCATGGGTGTTCAAGTAGAGATTTAGAATTCAGGAGATTTAGGTCGCACTAGGAGTATGAGGTTTCCCCATGGTTGTTCCTCATAAATTTGTATTTTCATATGTCTATGTTAGAGAAAGTGGTTGGAGATCCATCCACCATCGTTCCAGTAGAGACTATCGAGGTTAATGAAGAGTTAACATATGAAGAAGTTCCGGTTGCTATTCTTGATAGGCAAGTCCGTAAATTGAGAAATAAGAAAATTGCATCAGTTAAAGTATTATGGCGAAGTCAACGAGTCGAGGGAGCCACGTGGGAAGCGGAAAATGAAATGAAAGAAAAATACCCCCACCTGTTCGAATAAGTCTAGTAGTAGTTGTGCGAACTCTTATCTCTAAACAAACTGATATTGTGTCCAAATTGGTGCAAAGACACCCCACCTTTTCCTTCTAAATGCTTTACTATTTTAACTTCTCAAGTTGTGCAAGAATTGTAAGTGTTGTGATTATTTGAGTCATGTGCCACCCCTTTTGATAAATGATAGTTTTTGTGATAAGTGGATGGTTAATGGTAGCATGGATTGGTAATGATAAATTGAAATGCATATAGTATGTTGAAGTGGTTTAATTGTATGTGACACATTGAAGTGACTAATTTATGTGCAAAATGTAACAAGTGATTGAATATGTGCAAATTGTTGAGGTAATGAATTGTATACCAGTTGTAGGGATAATTGGAATTGTGTAAATGTAAGGCCCCGTGAAAATTTATGCTCAAAAACCTAGTAGCTCGTAGGGTCAGGTTCTGAATATGTGTTGGGAATGTGTAGGAGCTTGCTCGCCGCGGTTCGGACCCCTTGTACTGATCTATGTATTTAAAAATCAAAGAACCATGTTATCCAAAAAAGTGCTATTTTGCGGT
Source organism: Nicotiana attenuata (assembly GCF_001879085.1). NCBI lineage: Eukaryota > Viridiplantae > Streptophyta > Magnoliopsida > Solanales > Solanaceae > Nicotiana > Nicotiana attenuata. The sequence continues at coordinate 24,392 of NW_017675921.1, read as the reverse complement.
CCAGAATGCGGTCGCAAATCAAGTATGCGGACCACATTTCTGCCGCAGATTGAGTCAGTGGTTTGGTTAAAATTGAGGTCAAAATGCGGTCCATTATGCGATCGTATAACTGATATGCGGACCGCATTTCTATCGCAAAATGAGTCTTTGTGCTAGTCAAATTTGAGGTAAAAAATGCGGTGCATTATGCGACCGCAAATCATGTATGCGGACCGCATTTCCGCCGCAAACCCAAACAGTAGGATCAGATTTTTGGAGCTTTTTTGCGGTCCGTTCTGTGGACCGCATTTCATCTCTACGATCGCAAAGTGCGGCCGCAAACCTGACTCGGGTTCCTATTTTTCTAAATCTTAAAGCCGACCTCCTTTTTTATAAAACACCCCAACCCCTCATTTTAACGATTTTTCTGAACAAAATAAGAGAGAAGGAAGAGAGGGTTCTTGAGAGAGAAAGTTCATCTTCATCAATTTGATTCTTCAAAACTATTCGGGCCGGGAAATTTCAAAGTAATTGTCTTCATCCCCATTCTTGCAAGTAAAATCCCTAGCCCTTTTTCATTGATTTTCAGGTTTAAACTTAAAGGGGGAGTCTCATGCATTGATTCTTGAAAACAAAGTTGAAACATACATACATGTCTTTTAAAACCTAAAATCTAGTAAGGGGAAATTGAGTAGAAGTAAAGGTTTGCAAAAGAAGGATTGATAACCTAAATATGTTCGGGTGGTAATTGTGAACTTTAATTCTATGATATATGTGTTAACTTGTGCACTAGATTGACATTGCTAGACTGTTTGGTGAATTGAAAGTAGAATTTAAAAGGGAATTCGCCTCCAGGTATGTATGGCTAACTTTGACCTTTGTAAAGTCACTTTGTTTGGTGTACGACTATTTGGTATGTGATATTTATGTGGACTATTTGTGAAATTCTTGTGATTGGTATGCTTTGGGTGTTCGTGGTTAAGTCTCCCGATATATGGTGCAAGTAATTGGCAACAAACCAAATGTGTGTGGGTGTGAATGTGTTTATGTGGTTAGAGCTGGGAAACAAATGATGGAAAGAAATAGTAATTGATGCAATCGAAATAACTGTGGTAATAACATATATGGCTTGTCATGGGCAATTATCGTTGTGACATAAAATGCATATGAGCAGTTGAATATGATGGAAATGGTATTGATGGTTATGGAAATTCTTTGTGAATCGTTGTTGTTGATGTTGTTGTCCCTTGTGAATTGTTGTTGTTGTTTGTGAATTGTGATTGTTCGGTGGGATCGGGTTGTGAGCCGCAACACGAAGTAATAAGGTATGGGTTGTGTTGATAAGGGTGGCCGAGGTAATAAGGGTGGAAAGTGATCGAAATCACTATTGAAATGAAAATGTGAGAAAATTGTGAAATCATTGATGTGATGATGTTGAAGGGGAAAAAGGAGAGATTGTAAACTTGTTTGGCTTGATTGTTTCTTTCATGTGTATTTGATTGTTGATTCTATTATTGCTCGTTACTTGTGTATGGTTTGAGTTTACTTGGGGCAAAGTTTGTTCATACATACCAGTACAATTCAAATGTACTGACGTCCCTTTTGTCGGGGGCGCTACATTCGTGTTATGATTGTAGGTGGATCTATAGCAGGTACTCCAGTCCACCGACCGTAGCACTCCTTTACTTCCCGTCAGCTGAACTGGTGAGCCCCTTTCCTCTCGGGGCCCTGCGTGGCTCATGCCGCTTTTATTCTGGAGTCTTGTTTTGGTATTTGTGTAAGGTATAGCCGGAGCCTTGTTACCGGCAAGTATTGTATCATCCTTTTGTATCCTTAGAGGCTCCGTAGACAGGAAATGTGCGTTATGAACTTATGTAATATGTGGTTGGTATGTTGGGCAATGTAAGTTGTAAACCACGCTAAGTAACCATGTATGTTATGTATGTTTGTAAAAAGATGTTTCAATTATAAATGGCTATTTCCTTTGATTAATGAGTAATGAAAACACGGGGTAACACGTGCGATAGGAAAGTCACCCAGGTCCGCTTGACTGGGGTTACCCGGTCGAGCGCCGGTCATGTCGCTCGGTTATGGGGCGTGACAAAGGGTGTATCAGAGCCTACGGTTTTCAAAAGAGTCCTAGGATGTCTCGGAGCCGTGTCTAGTAAAGCCCTTCTTATCGGTGTATTGTCGACCACATCTCTAAGTAGGGGGCTTCATGGACATTTAGGAAATTACCCTCTTCTTTGTTATTCTATATCGTGCGGTGAAGTGAAACGTGAAAGTGTCTATGTCTAACTCGTGCTCTATTCCGAATTTTTTAGTAATAGCACCTAAGAAGAGAGCTAGACTCGGCCTTGGGGCCAATGCCACCCCAAGAGTGGCTATGGATCATGTACCTGATGCCGTGGGCGAGAGTGACTCCCCGGTCTTGAATCTACCCGGCCCATCTATCCCAGACCAAAGTGTTCCTATTCCTACTGCGGCAGAGGGTGCTACCATCCCTCCCACCGATATTCATGATTCTGATGCAGTTCTAGCTTCCGGTCCCGGGGTTCCGGATGAGGACCTTAGAGGAGCCATCCGTATGTTGACCCAGTTAGTGGCCACTCAGGCCCAAAGATCTCATGATGCCCCTGCATCCACCAACGGATAGGGAGATTCCGCCAGTTCGAGAGTCAACCAGTTTCTGCGGTTAGCCCCTCCAGAGTTCTCAAGCACAGACCGAGAGGCCGATCCGCAGGATTTCCTTGATGAAATATATAAGACCCTTCGAGTGATGAAGGCTTCAGAGACGGAGGGAGTTGAGTTGGCTTCATACAGGTTGAGGGGAGCAGCGTATTAGTGGTTCGGGATGTAGGAGGATTCCTGAGGGGAGGGAAGACCTCCGGCTAGATGGGATGAGTTTGTAGATGCATTTATGGACCACTTCTTGCCTACCGAGATGATGGCAGCCCATGCCACTGAGTTTGAGGTCCTCAAGCAGGGCAGTATGAGTGTTTGGGAGTACCATATGGAGTTTGTGAGATTGTCCAAGTATGCTCCTCAGTTAGTGTCGACCGTGGATGCTCGAGTTCGGCGATTCGTTAAGGGCCTTAGTCCTTTGGTGGTGAATGAGGCTCCTATAGCGGCCTTACACTCGGATATGAATTATGGAAAGATTGTGGGATTCGCTCAGGCCACAGAGGCTAGAAAGTTGAAGATACGGGCGGAAAGGGAGAGTAGCAGCAGGGCCCGATCAGTAGGTCACTGAGGCCATCCCAGTCATATGCTCAGTCCTCAGCGAGCGCACCACCATCTGTACACAGTCATCCGCAGAGCAGCCACATGAAACAAGGTTCAGATAGTAGGAGACCCTAGCAGTCCGGTCGTTCGAGAGGGAGATCACAGCAGCAGGGGATGGCTCCATGCCCCAAGTGTGGGAGATTCCATACAGAGACTTATTATTTGGATATCCCGGTGTGTTTTAGATGCGGGGTGAGAGGTCATATCCAGCGGGACTATCGTGCGCCCAGTCAAGGCATGGGTAGGGGATTTGCTTAGTCATCCGGTTCTTCACCGCCACGTCATCTGTGCGTCCTCCAGCCCCAGTAGGGCGTGGTGCAGTTAGGGGTGGAGCTCGTGGTAGAGGTAGACCCAGGCGGTTCTATTCTTTGAGTGGTCGCCAGAGTGTAGAGGCTTCTCCAGATGTGGTTACAATTGTTATGCACTTATTGATCCGGGGTCCTCTTTGTCTTATGTCACCCCATTCATTGCTTCATGTTTTGGGACAGAACCCGAACAACTACATGATCCATTCTCCGTATCGACTCCGGTTGGTGATTCTATTACAACCACGCGAGTTTATATGAATTGTGTTGTCACGGTATGTGGTCGCATTACCACGGTCGATCTTATCGAGCTTGGAATGGTGGATTTTGATGTGATTATGGGAATGGACTGGCTTTATTTGTGCTTTGCTAAACTTGACTACCGAACGAGAGTTATGAGACTCGAGTTCCCTAATGAGCCGGTTATTGAGTGGAAGGGGAATAGTGTGGTGCCGAAGGGCAGGTTTATTTCATACCTTAAGGCTTCGAAGATGATTAAGAAGGGGTGTATCAATCATTTGGTCCGGGTGGCGGGCACCACTTCAGAAGTGTCTACCCCCGAGTCCGTGCCAGTCGTAAATGAGTTTCTTGAAGTGTTTCTGGACGAGCTTCCAGGGATTCTGCCAGATAGGGAGATTGATTTCGGGATTGATGTGTTGCCAGATACATAGCCAATATCTATTCCACCATACACAATGGCTCCAGTAGAGCTAAGGGAGTTAAAGGAGCAGCTGAAGGATTTATTAGAAAAGAGGTTTATACGGCCGAGTGTGTCGCCGTGGGGTGCTCCGATTCTCTTTGCCAGAAAGAAGGATGGGGCGCTCCGGATGTGTATTGATTATCGGCAGCTCAACAAAGTCACCATCAAGAATAAATATCCCTTGCCTCGGATTGATGACTTGTTCGACCAATTGCAAGGTGCAAGGTTCTTCTCCAAAATTGATCTACGGTCCGGGTACCACCAATTGAAGATTAGGGAGCAGGATATTCCCAATACCGCCTTCAGAACTCGCTATGGTCACTTTGAATTCTTGGTCATGTCTTTTGGACTAACCAACGCCCCGACAACTTTTATGGATCTTCTGAATTGGGTCTTCAATCCATTTCTAGACTCATTTGTGATTGTTTTCATTGATGACATCCTTGTTTATTCTCGGAGCCGGGTGGATCATGCCAGTCACCTCAGGGCGGTTCTACAAACTCTTCATCAGCACCAGTTGTATGCTAAATTTTTGAAATGTGAATTTTGGTTGGAGTCCGTTACCTTTCTGGGTCAGGTTGTTTCTAGTGAAGGGATTCAGGTAGACCCCCAGAAGATTTCAACAGTGAAGGATTGGCCTAGACCCACGACTCCGACAGAGATTCGTAGCTTCTTGGGTTTAGCAGGGTATTATCGGAGGTTTGTGGAGGGATTCTCTACCCTCGCCTCCCCATTGACTAAATTGACGCAGAAAGCAGTTAAGTTCCAATGGTCCGACACTTGTGAGAAAAGTTTTTAGGAATTGATGTCGAGGTTGACCTCGGCGCCTATATTGACCTTGCCAGAAGGCACGGAAGGATTTGTGGTTTGTTGCGATGCCTCCAGGGTTGGTTTGGGGGTGTGTGTTGATGCAACATGGGAAGGTTATAGCGTATGCTTCAAGGCAGCTCAAGAATCACAAGAAGAATTATCCGACGCATGATCTGGAGCTTGCAGCAGTTGTCTTTGCTTTGAAAATATGGCGGCATTATCTTTATGGGGTCCATGTGGATGTGTTCTCAAACCACAAGAGTCTCCAATATTTGTTCAAGCAGAGAAAGCTGAATTTAAGGCAGCGACGGTGGTTAGAATTGCTCAAGGATTATGATATGAACATTTTGTACCATCCAGGGAAGGCGAATGTGGTGGCCGACGCTCTCAGTCGGAAGTCTATGGGTAGTTTGGCTCATTTGGGAGCGGATCAAAGGCCCTTGGCTCGGGAGGTTTATGAATTGGCCAGTCTAGGGGTTTGCATTTCGGCCTCTAACGAGGGGGATGTTATGGTGCATAATGGAGCAGAATCGTCAATTGTAGCGGAAGTCAAGGAAAAGCAGTTTATTGATCCAGCATTGGCTCAGATGAAGGATGCAATTTTGAATAACAAGACTTCGGCATTTTCACTCGGCGGCGAGGATGGTGTATTGCGATGTCAGGGTAGGCTATGTGTTCTGGATGTGGATAAGCTTCGGGAGAGGGTAATGGCGGAGGCTCATAATCCAGGTATAATGTGCACCCAGGTTCTACGAAGATGTATCATGATCTCAAAGAAATTTATTGTTGGAACGTATGAAGAGGGTGTGGCGGACTTTGTATCTAAATGTTCGAATTGTCAGCAAGTAAAAGCTGAGCATCAGCGGCCCGGTGGGTTAACTCATCTTATGGAAATACCAATGAGGAAATGGGAGATGATCAACATGGATTTCGTCGTAGGGTTACCTCACCCTCAGTGCAAATTCGACTCAATTTGGGTAATAGTGGATCGACTCACCAAATCAGCTCACTTTTTGCCAGTCAAGTCCACCAAAAATGCAGAACAGTATGCTAAGTTGTATATCAAGGAAATAGTAAGGCTTCATGGCACTCCACTTTCTATTATCTCAGATCGAGGGGCCCAGTTCACAGCTAGTTTTTGGAAGAAATTTCAGCAAAGTTTGGGAACTAAGGTGAATCTCAGCACGACTTTCCATCCACAGACTGACGGTCAAGCAGAGCGGACTATTCAAACGCTTGAAGATATGTTGCCCGCTTGTGTCTTGGATTTCAAAGGTAATTGGGATGATCACTTGCCACTTGTAGAGTTTGCTTACAATAACAGCTTTCATGCTAGCATTCAGATGGCCCCATTTGAGGCATTGTACGGAAGGAGGTGTAGGTCTCTGATCGGATGGTTTGAAGTGGGTGAAGTAGAATTGTTGGGGCCAGATCTCGTGCACCAGGCTATGGAGAAAGTTAAAGTCATTCAGGAAAGGAAGAAAACACCCCATCTTTTCTTCCTAAATGCTTTACTATTTTTCTCAAGTTGTACAAGAATTGTACATGTTGTGATTATTTAAGTCATGTGAACTCCTTTTTGGTAAATGAAAGCTTTATAAAGACTTATGTGGTAAGTGAACGACTAATGGTAGTGTAGATTGGTAATGATAAATTGAAATGCATATAGTATGTTGAAGTGGTTAAGTTGTATGGGACTCATTGAAGTGACTAATTTATGTGCAAAATCTAACAAGTGATTGAATATGTGCAAATTGTTGAGGTAATGAATTGTATACCAGTTGTAGGGATAATTGGAGTTGTGTAATGGTGCTTGGAAGTATGTTTCGGGGGCTCTCTGACAGGTAGATAAGCCTGATTACAAAGGAAACTCTGGCAAAATTTTTTCTAAAATATGGGAGTTAGTGAAATTGGGAGTCTGCATATCATGTTTTCAAAAACCAACTGATTTTCCAAAATCCTCATTCGAGGACGAATGATTTTAAGTGGGGGAGAATGTAAGGCCCCGTGAAAATTTGTGCTAAAAAACCTAGTAGCTCGTAGGGTCAGGTTCCGAATATGTGTTGGGAATGTGTAAAATTCTTCGTGGCGAGCAAGCTCGCCGCGGTTCGGACCCCTTGTACGGATCTAAGTAATTAAAAATCAAAGAACCAGGTTTACCTGAAAAGTGCTATTTTGTGGTGCAGAATGCGGTCGCAAATCAAGTATTCGGACCGCATTTCTGCCGCAGATTGAGTCAGTGGTTTGGTTAAAATTGAGGTCAAAATGCGATCACAAAACTGATATGCGGACCGCATTTCTATCGCAAAATGAGTCCTTGTGCCAGTCAAATTTGAGGTAAAAAATGCGGTGCATTATGCGATCGCAAATCGTGTATGCGGATCGCATTTCCGCCGACAACCCAAACAGTAGGATCATTTTTTTAGAGAACTTTTGCGGTCCATTCTGCGGACCGCATTTCATCTCTGCGCTCGTAAAGTGCGACCCAAACCTGACTCGGGTTCCTATTTTTCAAAATTTTAAACCCGACCCCCTTTTTAATAAAACACCCTAACCCCTCATTTTAACGATTTTTCTGAACAAAATAAGAGAGAAGGAAGAGAGGGTTCTTGAGAGAGAAAGTTCATCTTCATCAATTTGATTCTTCAAAACTATCCGGGCCGGGAAATTTCAAAGTAATTGTCTTCATCCCCATTCTTGCAGGTAAAATCCCCAGCCCCTTTTCATTGATTTTCAGGTTTAAACATAAAGGGGAATTCTCATTCATTGATTCTTGAAAACAAAATTGAAACATACATGCATGTCTTTTAAAACCTAAAATCTAGTAAGGGGAAATTGGCTAGAAGTAAAGGTTTGCAAAAGAAGGATTGATAACCTAAATATGTTCGGGTGGTAATTGTGAATTTCAATTCTAAGATATATGTGTTAACTTGTGCACTAGATTGATGTTGCTAGACTGTTTGGTGAATTGAAAGTAGAAGTCAAAAGGGAATTCGGCTCCAGGTATGTATGGCTAACTTTGACCTTTGTAAAGTCACTTTGTTTGGTGTACGACTATTTGCTATGTGATATCTATATGGACTATTTGTGAAATTCTTGTGATTGGTATGCTTTGGGTGTTCGTGGTTAAGTCTCCCGATATAATGGTGCAAGTAATTGGCAACAAACCAAATGTGTGTGGGTGTGAATGAGTTTATGTGGTAAGAGCTGGGAAACAAATGATGGAAAGAAATAGTAATAGATGCAATCGAAACAACTGTTGAGGGTCCCATTCTTTAGTTGATGCCAGCATAACCTGATGACTTTCCAACATAGGGTGTCCCTCCCTAGTTGATGCAATCATAAACTGATGATTTTCCAACATAGGGTCCCACTCCATAGTTGATGCCAACATAACCTGATGACTTTCCGGCATAGGGTCCCAAGGCCTTGTTGATGCCAGCATAACCTGATGACTTTCCGGCATAAGGTCACTCTCCTTAGTTGATTCCAGCATAACCTGATGACTTTCTAGCATAGGGACCCACTCCATAGTTGATTCCAGCATAATCTGATGACTTTCCAACATAGGGTCTCCCTCCCTAATTGATACAATCATAACCTGATGATTTTCCAACATAGGGTCCCTCTCCATAGTTAATGCCAGCAAAACCTAATGAACTTCCAATAAAGGGTCCCACACCCTAGTTGATGCCAGCATAACCTGATGAATTTCAAACCTAGGGCTCCACTCCCTAGTTGATGCCAGCATAAACTGATGACTTTTCATCATAGGGTCTCACTCCCTAGTTGATGCCAACATAACCTGATGACTATTAAACAAATGCTCATACTCCCTAGTTGATGCCAGCATAACCTCATGAATTTCAAACATAGGGTCCCACTCCTTAGTGGATTCCAGCGCAACCTGATGACTTTCTGGCAAAGGTTGATGCCAACATAACCTTATAACTTTCCAACATAGGGTTCCACTCCCTAGTTGATGCCAGCACAAGCTGAAGACTTTTCAACATAGGGTCTCACTCCCTAGTTAATGCCAACATAACCTTATCACTTTCCAACATAGGCCAACATAACCTGATGACTTTCGAGCATAGGGTCCCACTCCCTAGTTGATGTCGGCATAACCTGATGACCTTCCAACTTAGGGTCTCACTCCGCAGTTGATGCCAACATAACCTGATGAGTTTTCACCATAGGGTCCCACTCGCTAGTTGATGCCAGCATAACCTGATTACTTTTTAACATGAAGTCTCACTCCCTAGTTGATGCCAGCATAACCTGATAACTTTCCAACATAGGTTTCCACTCCCTAGTTGATGCCAGCACAAACTGATGACTTTTNGTCCCACTCCCTAGTTGATGCCAGCATATCCTGATGTCTTTCTAACATAGGGTCTCACTCCCTAGTTTATGCCAGCGTAACCTGATGACTTTTCAACAAAAGGTCACACTCCCTACTTGATGCCAGCATAACCTGATGACCTTCCAACATAGGGTCCCACTCGCTAGTTGATGCCAGCTTAACCTTATAACTTTCAAACAAGGAGTCTCACTCCCTAGTTGATGCCAGCATAACCTGATAACTTTCCAACATACGGTTCCACTCCCTAGTTGATGCCAGCACAAGCTGATGACTTTTCAACATAGGGTCTCACTCCCTAATTAATGCCAGCATAACCTGATGACGTTCCAGCATAGGTTTCCACTCCCTAGTTGATGCTAGCATAACTTGATGACTTTCCAACATAGGGTCCCACTCCCTAGTTGATGCCAGCATAACCTGATGACTTTCCAGCATAGGGTCCCACTCCCTTGTTGATGCCAGCATATCCTGATGTCTTTCTAACATAGGGTCTCACTCCCTAGTTTATGCCAGCATAACCTGATGACTTTTCAACATAGGGTCACAATCCCTAGTTGATGCCAACATATCCTGATGACTTATCAACATAGGGTCTCACTCCCCATTTAATGCCAGCATAACCTGATGACTTTCCCGCATAGGGTCCCTTTCCCTAGTTGATGCTAGCATAACCTGATGACTTTCCAGCATAGGGTCCTACTCCCTAGTTGATGCCGGCATAACCTGATGACATTTTAACAAAAGGTCACACTCCCTACTTGATGCCAACATAACCTGATGACTTTCCAACATACGGTCCCACTCGCTAGTTGACGCCACAATAACCTTATAAATTTCCAACATGGAGTCTCACACCCTAGTTGATGCCAGCATAACCTGATAACTTTCCAATATAGGGTTCCACTCCCTAGTTGATGCCAGCACAACCTGATGACTTTTCAACATAGGGTCTCACTCCCTAATTAATGCCAGCATAACCGGATGACTTTCCAACATACGGTCCCACTCGCTAGATGATGCCACCATAACCTGATAACTTTCCAACATAGGGTTCCACTCCCTAGTTGATGCTAGCATAAGCTGATGACTTTTCAACATAGGGTTTCACTCCCTAATTAACGCCAGCATAACCTCATAACTTTCAAACATGGAGTCTCACTCCCTTGTTGATGCCAGCATAACCGGATAACTTTCCAACATAGGGTCACACTCCCTACTTGATGCCAGCATAACCTGATGACCTTCCAACATAGGGTCCGACATGCTAGTTGATGCCAGCATAACCTGATGACTTTCAAGCATAGGGTCCCACTCCCTAGTTGATGCTAGCATAACCTAATGACTTATAAGCATAGGGTCACACTCTCTAGTTGTTGCTAGCATAACTTGATGACTTTCCAACATAGGGTCCCACTCCCTTATTGACGCCAGCATAACCTGATGACTTTCCAACATAGGGTCCCACTCGCTAGTTGATGCAAGCATAACCTCATAACTTTCAAACATGGAGTCTCACTCCCTTGTTGATGCCAGCATAACCTGATAACTTTCCAACATAGGGTTCCACTCCCTAGTTGATGCCAGCACAAGTTGATGACTTTTCAACATAGGTTCTCACTCCCTAGTTAATGCCAGCATAACCTGATGACTTTCCAGCATAGGGTCCTACTCCCTAGCTGATGCCGGCATAACCTGATGACATTCTAACAAAAGGTCACACTCCCTACTTGATGCCAACATAACCTTATAACTTTCCAACATGGAGTCTCACTCCCTAGTTGATGCCAGCATAACCTGATGACTTTCCAACATAGGTTCCCACTACCTATTTGATGCCAGCATAACCTGATGACTTTCAAGCATAGGGTCCCACTCCCTAGTCGATACTGGTATAACCTGATGACTTTCCAACATAGTGTCTCACTCCCTAGTTGATGCCAGCATATCGTGATGTCTTTCTAACATAGGGTGTCACTCCTTAGTCGATGCCAACATAACCTGATGACTTTTTAGCATAGGGTCCCAATCCCAAGTTGTTGTCATCATATCCTGATGACTTTCTAGCATAGGGTCCCACTCCTTAGTTGATGCCAGCATAACCTGATGACTTTCCAATATAGGGTCTCCCTCCCTAGTTGATGCAATGATAAACTGATCATTTTCCAACATAGGGTCCCACTCCATAGTTGATGCCAACAAAGCCTGTTGACTTTCCAATATAGGGTCGCACACCCTAGTTGATGCCAACATAACTTGATGACTTTCCGGCATAGGGTCCCACAGCCTAGTTGATGCCAGCATAACCTTATAACTTTCCAACATGGAGTCTCACTCCCTAGTTGATGCCAGCATAACCTGATAACTTTCCAGCGTAGGGTCTCACTCCCTAGTTGATGCCAGCATAATGTGATGACTTTCCAACATAGGGACTCACTCCCTAGTAGATGCCAGCACAACCTGATGACTTTCCAGCATAGGGTCTCACACCCTAGTTGATGCTAGCATAACTTGATGACTTTCAGACATAGGGTCTCACTCCCTAGTTGATGCCAGCATAACCTGATGACTTTCCAGCATAGGGTCCCACTCCCTGGTTGATGCCAACATAACGTGATGACATTCTAACAAAAGGTCACACTCCCTACTTGATGCCAGTATAACCTGATGACTTTCCAACATAGGGTCCCACTCGCTAGTTGATGCCAGCATAACCTGATAACTTTCCAACATGGAGTCTCACTCCCTAGTTGATGCCAGCATAACCTGATAACTTTCCAGAATAGGGTTCCACTCCTTAGTTGATGCCAGCACAAGCTGAAGACTTTTCAACATAGGGTCTCACTACCTAGTTAGTGCCACCATAACCTGATGACTTTCCAACACAGGCCACCATAACTTGATGACTTTCGAGCATAGGGTCTCACTCCCCAGTTGATACCGGCATAACCTGATGACCTTCCAACATAGGGTCCCACTCCGCAGTTGATGCCAGCAAAACCTGATGACTTTTCAACATAGGGCCCCACTCGCTAGTTGATGCCAGCATAACCTGATTACTTTCTAACATAGACTATCACTCCCTAGTTGATGCCAGCATAACCTGATAACTTTCCAACATAGGTTTCCACTCCTTAGTTGATGCCAGCATAACCTGATGACTTTGCAACATAGGGTCCCACTCCCTATTTGATGCCAGCATAACCTGATGAGTATCAAGCATAGGGTCCCACTCCCTAGTCGATACTGGTATAACCTGATGACATTCCAACATAGGGTCCCACTCCACAGTTGATGCCAACAAAGCCTGTTGACTTTCCAATATAGGGTCGCACACCCTAGTTGATGCCAACATAACCTGATGACTTTCCGGCATAAGGTCCCACAGCCTAGTTGATGCCAGCATAACCTTATAACTTTCCAACATGGAGTCTCACTCCCTAGTTGATGCCAGCATAACCTGATAACTTTCCAGCGTAGGGTCTCACTCCCTAGTTGATGCCAGCATAATGTGATGACTTTCCAACATAGGGACTCACTCCCTAGTAGATGCCAGCACAACCTGATGACTTTCCAGCATAGGGTCTCACACCCTAGTTGATGCTAGCATAACTTGATGACTTTCAGACATAGGGTCTCACTCCCTAGTTGATGCCAGCATAACCTGATGACTTTCCAGCATAGGGTCCCACTCCCTGGTTGATGCCAACATAACGTGATGACATTCTAACAAAAGGTCACACTCCCTACTTGATGCCAGTATAACCTGATGACTTTCCAACATAGGGTCCCACTCGCTAGTTGATGCCAGCATAACCTGATAACTTTCCAACATGGAGTCTCACTCCCTAGTTGATGCCAGCATAACCTGATAACTTTCCAGAATAGGGTTCCACTCCTTAGTTGATGCCAGCACAAGCTGAAGACTTTTCAACATAGGGTCTCACTACCTAGTTAGTGCCACCATAACCTGATGACTTTCCAACACAGGCCACCATAACTTGATGACTTTCGAGCATAGGGTCTCACTCCCCAGTTGATACCGGCATAACCTGATGACCTTCCAACATAGGGTCCCACTCCGCAGTTGATGCCAGCAAAACCTGATGACTTTTCAACATAGGGCCCCACTCGCTAGTTGATGCCAGCATAACCTGATTACTTTCTAACATAGACTATCACTCCCTAGTTGATGCCAGCATAACCTGATAACTTTCCAACATAGGTTTCCACTCCTTAGTTGATGCCAGCATAACCTGATGACTTTGCAACATAGGGTCCCACTCCCTATTTGATGCCAGCATAACCTGATGAGTATCAAGCATAGGGTCCCACTCCCTAGTCGATACTGGTATAACCTGATGACATTCCAACATAGGGTCCCACTCCACAGTTGATGCCAACAAAGCCTGTTGACTTTCCAATATAGGGTCGCACACCCTAGTTGATGCCAACATAACCTGATGACTTTCCGGCATAAGGTCCCACAGCCTAGTTGATGCCAGCATAACCTTATAACTTTCCAACATGGAGTCTCACTCCCTAGTTGATGCCAGCATAACCTGATAACTTTCCAGCGTAGGGTCTCACTCCCTAGTTGATGCCAGCATAATGTGATGACTTTCCAACATAGGGACTCACTCCCTAGTAGATGCCAGCACAACCTGATGACTTTCCAGCATAGGGTCTCACACCCTAGTTGATGCTAGCATAACTTGATGACTTTCAGACATAGGGTCTCACTCCCTAGTTGATGCCAGCATAACCTGATGACTTTCCAGCATAGGGTCCCACTCCCTGGTTGATGCCAACATAACGTGATGACATTCTAACAAAAGGTCACACTCCCTACTTGATGCCAGCATAACCTGATGACTTTCCAACATAGGGTCCCACTCGCTAGTTGATGCCAGCATAACCTGATAACTTTCCAACATGGAGTCTCACTCCCTAGTTGATGCCAGCATAACCTGATAACTTTCCAGCATAGGGTTCCACTCCTTAGTTGATGCCAGCACAAGCTGAAGACTTTTCAACATAGGGTCTCACTACCTAGTTAGTGCCACCATAACCTGATGACTTTCCAACACAGGCCACCATAACTTGATGACTTTCGAGCATAGGGTCTCACTCCCCAGTTGATACCGGCATAACCTGATGACCTTCCAACATAGGGTCCCACTCCGCAGTTGATGCCAGCAAAACCTGATGACTTTTCAACATAGGGCCGCACTCCCTAGTTGATGCCAGCATAACCTGATGACTTTCCAACATAGACTATCACTCCCTAGTTGATGCCAGCATAACCTGATAACTTTCCAACATAGGTTTCCACTCCCTAGTTGATGCCAGCATAACCTGATGACTTTGCAACATAGGGTCCCNTGCCAGCACAAGCTCATGACTTTTTAACATAGGTTCTCACTCCCTAGTTAGTGCCAGCATAACCTGATGACTTTCCAGCATAGGGTCCCACTCCCTAGTTGATGCTAGCATAACTTGATGACTTTCAGACATAGGGTCTCACTCCCTAGTTGATGCAAGCATAACCAGATGACTTTCCAGCATAGGGTCCCACTCCCTGGTTGATGCCAGCATAACGTGATGACATTCTAACAAAAGTTCACACTCCCTACTTGATGCCAGTATAACCTGATGACTTTCCAACATAGGGTCCCACTCGCTAGTTGATGCCAGCATAACCTGATAACTTTCCAACATGGAGTCTCACTCCCTAGTTGATGCCAGCATAACCTGATAACTTTCCAACATAGGGTTCCACTCCCTAGTTGTTCCCAGCACAAGCTGAAGACTTTTCAACATAAGGTCTCACTACCTAGTTAATGCCACAATAACCTGATGACTTTCCAGTACAGGCCAGCATAACCTGATGACTTTCAAGCATAGGGTCACACTCCCCAGTTGATGCCGGCATAACCTGATGACCTTCCAACATAGGGTCCCACTCCGCAGTTGATGCCAGCAAAACCTGATGACTTTTCAACATAGGGTCCCACTCGCTAGTTGATGCCAGCATAACCTGATTACTTTCTAACATGGACTCTCACTCCCTAGTTGATGCCAGCATAACCTGATAACTTTCCAACATAGGTTTCCACTCCTTAGTTGATGCCAGCACAAACTGATGACTTTTCAAC
>NW_017675921.1:0-1194 GCF_001879085.1 Nicotiana attenuata | reverse complement strand
CATACACTAGTTAATGCCAGCATAACCTGATGATTTTCCAACATAGGGTCCCACTCCCTAGTTGATGCCAGTATAACCTGATGACTTTCCAACATAGAGTCCCACTCGCTAGTTGATGCCGGCATAACCTTATAACTTTCCAACATGGAGTCTCACTCCCTAGTTGATGCCAACATAACTTGATAACTTTCCAACACAGGGTTCCACTCCCTAGTTGATGCAAGGACAAGCTGATGACTTTTCAACATAGGGTCTCACTCCTTAGTTAATACCAGCATAACCTGATGACTTTCCAGCATAGGGTCCCACTCCCTAGTTGATACTAGCATAACTTGATGACTTTCTAACATAGGGTCCCACTGCCTAGTTGATGCCAGCATAACCCGATGACTTTCCATCATTGGGTTCCACTCTCTAGTTGATGCCAACATAACCTGATAACATTCCAACATGGAGTCTCATACCCTAGGTGATGCCAGCATAACCTGATGACTTTCCGGCATAGGACCCCAAAGCCTAGTTGATGCCAGCAAGCTGAAGACTTTTCAACATAGGGTCTCAATCCCTAGTTGATGCCAGCATAACCTGAAGAATTTCAAGCATAGGATCCCGCTACCTAGTTGATGCCGACATAACCTGATGACTTTCCCACATAGGGTCCCACACCCTAGTTGATGCCAGCATAACCTTATGACTTTCCAGCATAGGATCTCACTCCCTAGTTGATGCCAGCACAACCTGATGACTTTCTAACGCGGGGTCCCACTCCCTAGTTGATGCCAGCATAATGTGATGACTTACCAGCATAGGGTTCTACTCCATAGTTGATGCCGGCATAACCTAATGAATTTCCAGCATTGGGTCTCACTCCCTTGTTGATGCCAGCACAACCTTATAAATTTGGCACCAAAGGGTCGCACACCCTAGTTGATGTCAGCATAATACGATGACTTTCCATCATAGGGTCTCACTCCCTAGTTGATGCCAGCATAACTTGATGACTTTCCGGCATAGGGTCCCACTCCCTAGTTGAAGCTACTATAGCTTGATGACTTTCCAACATAGGGTCCCACTCCCTAGTTGATGCAAGCATAACATGATGACTTTCCAACAAAAGGTCACACTCCCTACTTGATACCATCATAACCCGATGACTTTCCAACATAGGGTCTCACTCGCTAGTTGATGCCAGCA
>NW_017675920.1:0-56302 GCF_001879085.1 Nicotiana attenuata | reverse complement strand
TTCGGGTTCTCATGACTAGGGAGAGAGTGTCAGGTGCTACATTTGAGGAGGTTGTGGATATTGCTCGTGAGATTGAGTCAGTTCGTCGCCAGGAGCGCGAGGAGAGGGAGGCCAAGAGGCCTTGTGGTCATGGTAGTTATAGGGGTGCTCCTTCGAGGGGCCAGTTTCAGCACGGCAAAGGCCGTCAGTTCAGGCATGCTCATTCAGCTCGCCTAGGTTATCGTGGGGCATCATCAGGCCATGGTTCCCACAGTTTTCAGATGGGTCATTCCTCACTCATTGCACTTCCAGCCCAGGGTTCGTCCCGTTCTATATCAGTTCAGGATTCTTCTATGCCAGGTGTGTCTGCTAGTCATTCCGGTGCTAGGGGTTCCCATCAGTCCCCGTCTCCAGCACTCGGGAGTTGCTATGAGTATGGAGAGATGGGTCACATGTGGAGGCAGTGTCCTCGTCGTCTTGGGGGTTCATCTCAGCAGAGGGGTCAGCCATCAGCCTCAGCCCCAGCCACTTCACCACCCACCCAGCCAGCTAGGGGTGGAGGATAGTCATCTAGGGGTTGCCACAGAGGGGGAGGTCGATCTGGTGGTGGTTAGGCCCGTTTCTATGCACTTCCAGCTAGGCCTGATGCGGTTGCTTTAGATGCGGTGATTATAGGTATTATCTCAGTCTGCCACAGGGATGCTTCTGTGTTATTTGACCCTGGTTCTACCTTCTCTTATGTGTCATCTTATTTTGCCCATTATCTGAATATGCCCTGTGAGTCCCTTGTTTCTTCTGTTCATGTCTCTACGCCGGTGGGCGATACAGTTGTGGTAGACCGTCTGTACGGGTCGTGCGTTGTGTCTATTGGGGGTCTGGAGACCCGAGTGGATCTATTGTTGTTATGTATAGTGGACTTTGATGTTATTTTGGGTAGGGATTGGTTATCTCCGTGCCGGGCTATTCTGGGCTGTCATGCCAAGACAGTGACTTTGGCTATGCCTGGTGTGCCACTGATTGAGTGGCGAGGTTCGACCTATTATGTCCCCAATAGGGTGATTTCTTTCTTGAAGGCCCAGCGTATGGTTGGGAAAGGTTGTCTTTCATACCTAGCCTTTGTGAGGGATGTCGGTGCAGAGACTCCCGGTATTGATTCTGTTCCAAAGACTCCCAGTATTGATTCTGTTCCAATTGTGAGGGATTTTCCCGATATGTTTCCTGCAAACCTGCCGGGCATGCCACTGGACAGGGATATTGATTTTGGTATCGATCTGGTGCCGGGCGCTCGGCCCATTTCTATTCCACCGTATCATATGGCACCAGCGGAGTTGAAGGAGTTAAAGGAGCAGCCTCAGGAACTCCTGGATAAGGGGTTCATTCGGCCTAGTGTGTCACCGTGGGGTGTGCCGGTTCTTTTTGTGAAGAAGATGGATGGCACGATGAGAATGTGCATTGATTACAGGCAGTTGAACAAGGTAACAATTAAGAACAAGTATCCTTTGCCTCGTATCGATGATTTGTTCGACCAGCTTCAGGGAGCGAGAGTGTTCTCCAAGATTGATCTCCGTTCGGGCTATCATCAGTTGAAGATCAGGGACTCAGATATTCTTAAGACAGCTTTCAGGACCCGATATGGTCATTATGAGTTCTTGGTGATGTCTTTCGGGCTGACCAATGCCCCAGCAGCGTTCATGCATTTGATGAACAACGTATTTCGGCCGTATCTCGACTCATTTGTCATAGTCTTCATTGATGATATTGTGGTATACTCGCGTAGTAAGGAGGAGCACGCGGAGCATTTGAGAGTGGTGTTGCAGAGATTGAGGGAGGAGAAGCTTTATGCAAAGTTCTTCAAATGTGAGTTTTGGCTCAGTTCAGTGGCTTTCTTGGGGCACGTAGTGTCCAGCGAGGGTATTCAGGTTGACCCGAAGAAGATAGAGGCGGTTCAGAGTTGGCCCAGACCGTCCTCAGCCATAGAGATTCGCAGTTTTCTTGGTTTGGCGGGTTATTATCGCCTGTTTGTTCAGGGATTTTTGCTATTGCATCTCCCTTGACCAAGTTGACTCAGAAAGGTGTTTCATTTCAGTGGTTTGATGAGTGTGAGGAGAGCTTCCAGAAGCTCAAGACTGCCTTGACCACAGCTCCAGTGTTAGTATTGCCATCAGCTTCAGGTTAGTATACCGTGTATTGTGATGCTTCGAGAGTTGGTATTGGGTGTGTTCTGATGCAGGAGGGTAGAGTTATTGCTTATGCTTCTCGTCAGTTGAAGCCTCATGAGAAGAACTACCCTGTTCACGATTTGGAGTTGGCTGCCATTGTTCACGCGTTGAAGATTTGGAGGCATTATTTGTATGGTGTGGCTTGTGAGGTGTATACTGATCATCGTAGCCTCCAGCACTTGTTCAAGCAGAAGGATCTCAATCTGAGGCAGCGGAGGTGGTTGGAGTTGCTTAAGGATTATGACATTACTATCTTGTATCACCCGGGGAAGGCCAATGTAGTGGCCGATGCTTTGAGCCGAAAGGCGGTGAATATGGGGAGTTTGGCGTATATTCCAGTTGGGGAGAGACCTCTTGCAGTTGATGTTCAGGCTTTGGCCAATCGGTTCATGAGGTTGGATATTTCGGAGCCCAGTAGGGTATTGGCTTGTGTGATTTCTCGGTCTTCCTTATATGAGCACATCAGAGAGCGCCAGTATGATGATTCTCATTTGCTTGTCCTTAAGGACAGAGTTCAGCATGATGATGCTAGAGATGTGACTATCGGTGATGATAGGGTGTTGAGGATGCAGGGCCGGATATGTGTGCCCAATGTAGATGGGCTTCGGGAGTTGATTCTGGAGGAGGCCCGCAGCTCGCGGTATTCCATTCATCCGGGTGCCGCGAAGATGTATCAGAATCTGAGACAACATTATTGGTGGAGAAGAATGAAGAAAGACATTGTGGGATTTGTAGCTCGGTGTCTCAATTGTCAGCAGGTGAAATATGAGCATCAGAGACCGGGTGGCTTGCTTCAGCGGATGGATATTCCTGAGTGGAAGTGGGAGCGGATCACCATGGACTTTGTAGTTGGGCTCCTGCGGACTTTGAAGAAGTTCGATGCTATTTGGATGATTGTGGATCGGCTGACCAAGTCCCCGCACTTCATTCCTATCTGTACTACTTACTCTTCAGAGCGGTCGGCAAATATATATATCTGGGAGATTGTTCGTTTGCATGGTGTCCCAGTTTCCATCATTTCAAATCGGGGCACTCAGTTTACTTCACAGTTTTGGAGGTCTGTACAGCGAGAGTTGGGTATTCAGGTTGAGTTGAGCACAACTTTTCACCCTCAGACGGACGGGCAGTCCGAGCGCACTATTCAGATATTGGAGGATATGTTACGCGCTTGTGTCATTGATTTTGAAGGGTCATGGGATCAGTTTCTACCGCTCGCAGAGTTTGCCTATAACAACAGCTACCAGTCGAGTATTCAGATGGCTCCATATGAGGCTTTGTATAGGAGGCGGTGTAGATCTCTAGTTGGTTGGTTTGAGCCGGGCGAGGCCAGGCTATTGGGTACAGATTTGGTACAGGAGGTTTTAGACAGGGTGAAGGTGATTCAGGAGAGGCTTCGTACAGAGCAGTCGAGACAAAAGAGCTATGCGTACCGGAAGGTTCGGGATGTGTCCTACATGGTTGGTGAGAAGGTCCTGTTGAAGGTTTCACCCATGAAGGGTGTTATGAGATTTGGAAAGAAGGGTAAATTGAGTCCGCGGTTCATTGGGCCTTTTGAGGTACTTCGGAGGATTGGGGAGGTGGCTTATGAGCTTGCTTTGCCATCCAGCTTGTCGAGTGTGCACCCGGTATTTCATGTTTCTATGCTCCAAAAGTATATTGGGGATCCGTCTCATGTTCTGGATTTCAACACGGTTCAGCTAGAGGGTGATCTGACTTATGATGTGGAGCCAGCAGCTATTTTGGAGCGTGAGGTTCGAAAGTTAAGATCAAAAGATATAGCTTCAGTGAAAGTGCGCTGGAGAGGTCGGCCCGTGGAGGAGGCTACCTGGGAGACCGAGCGGGAGATGTGGAGCAGATATCCTCACCTATTTGAGGCTTCAGGTATGTTTCTTGACTCGTTCGAGGACGAACGTTTGTTTAAGAGGGGGAGGATGTGACGGCCCGGTCGGTCGTCTCATAAGTTACCTCTCCGTTTTCCCCATTTCTGCTTTTTATTTCTTTATTTATCAGTTCTATGTGTGATCGGGTTGGTTGGCTCAGGTTCGGAAAGGTTTTGAGAAGGTTTGAGGCACTTAGTCTCTTTTAAGAAGGGTTAAGTTGGAAAAGTCAACCGGATGTTGACTTATGTATTAGAGGGCTCGGATGTGAGTTTCGATGGTTCGTATAGCTTCGGGAGATGATTTGGGACTTAGGAGCGTGATCGGAATGTGTTTTGGAGGTCCGGAGTAGATTTAGGCTTGAATTGGCGAAATTGAGTTTTTGGCGCTTTCCAATTGATAGGTGAGATTTTGATATAGGAGTCGGAATGGAATTTCGGAAGTTGTAGTAGCTTCTTTATGTCATTTGGAATGTGTGTGCAAAATTTCAGGTCATTCGGACGTGGTTTGGCATACTTTTTGATCAAAAGCGGAATTCAGAAGATTTTTAGAACCTTAGGCTTGAATCCCATGTGTTTTGGTTGATTTGGCGTTGTTTGAGGTGTTTTGAAGATTGGTATAAGTTTGGATAGTGGTACAGGACTTGTTGGTGCTTTTAGTTGAGGTCCCGGGGACCTCGGGGTGATTTCGAGTGGTTGACGGAAGGGTTGGAATTTAAGTTGAAGAGCTGAAGTATTTTGTTGCTGTCATAACCGCATCTGCGGTTAAAGGATCGCAGGTGCGACCCCGCAAATGCGGGAGGCCAGTCGCAGAAGTGGAAGGAGCCAGGGTGAGCAGGAACCGCATGAGCGGTAAAGTAACCACACCTACGATAGCGCAGGTGCGGATTGGGCATCGTAGATGCGGAAAGCGTGGTTTAAGTGAAAACCGCAGAAGCGGTTCAAGGACCGCACATGTGGTACCGCAAAAGCGGGAAACCGGCCGCACATGCGAAATCCCTGGACCAGAACATATAAGTTATTTCCTTCGCGATTTTCAAAGGGTTTCATCATTTTTAAAAGCGATTTTAGGAGTTTTGGGCGATTTTTGAAGAAGGATTTCAAGGGAGCTTCATTGAGGTAAGGATTTTGGACCTAAAAACTCGTTCCTATTGTATTAATTCACGGATTAGGGCTGAAACTAATGGAAATTAAGCCAAAAATGAAGGAACTAGGGCTTAGAAGCTTAGGCCTTTGATTGAGGATTTGAAAGACCATTTGTGGTCGGATTTTGGAACTTTTGATATGTATGAACTCGTGGGGAGATAAGGAATCTAATGACGTAAAATTTATCGAATTCCGAGACGTGGGCCTGGGGGTCAGGTTTTGATTAATTTCGGGAATTGCGTTGTTTTTTGATTATTTTCGAGTGGGCTTTGTCCCTTTAGCATATTTTGATGATTTCTTTCTGATTTTGGTAGATTCGGAGCATCCGGAGGCCAGTTTGAGGGGCAAAGGCATTGCGAGCTAGAGTTCTGGCTAGATTGAGGTGAGAAATGATTTTGAATGCTGTCGTGAGGGTATGAAACCCCGGATTACACAGCATTTAGCTATGTGGAGGTGACGCACACGTTAGATGACGAGCGTGAGGTCGTGCACCGTTGGGGATGGTGACTTAGTCCATCCCGAATGACTGTTTTACAGCGTATTTGATAGCTAATTGTTTGATATTATTATATTTTGGGCTAAATGCCATATTTGGGCTGCGTGCCAACTGTTTGGACCCTTAGGGGATCTTTACTGATATTTTTCCTCACTGTTTGATTTCATACTTGTGCTCAGTCATGCCATATTTTACTGTTTTCAAAACTCAGCCATGTTACTCTATTTTAAACACATTAAATGATATTTTAAAAGATATTTCGAGCTGAGCATCATGTTTACTGTTGCCCGAGGGGCTTATGAGATTCTGACTAAGTAAGGCCGAGGGCCTGTATGGTGAGGTTACTTTTGGGTCGGGCTGCACGCCACAACGGTGATATACTGATTATTATAATAAGGTCGAGGGCCTGAGATTGTACGCCACGAGGTGGCTTGAAATTGCGCTTGGGCCGTAAGGGGCCCCTCCCGGAGTCTGTACACCCCCAGTGAGCGCAGGTCCCCATTGAGATATGAGATATAGCCCGAGGGGCTGGTATTGTTTTGTGATATTGCCCGAGGGGCCGATTCTGTTGTTACTTTGCCCGAGGGGCATTTCTTATGTGTTTACCATCTCTAGTTGTTTTTCCTATATATTGTTTGACTACTTAAAAGGTGTTTTATGAGATTTCACTGTTTAATTATGTTAACTGATTTTGTTCTGCCTCTTATAGCTTAATGTTATGTTTAACGTGATTTTATATCGCTCAGTCTTCATTTATTGTTATTACTCACTGAGTTGGAGTACTCACTTTACTCCCTGCACCCTGTGTGTAGATTCGGGCGCTACAAGTCCTACTAGCGAGGGTTGAGAGCTGTCCAGCAGATTTCCGGAGATTCACTATGTAGCTGCCCGGCGGTTCGCAGCCCAGTGCATTCTCCCTCTATCATATTTCCCTTCTGATTCAATTATGTAGTAGTGGAGTAGACTTTCAGACTTGTAGTATTATTTTAGATGCTCATGACTGGTGACACCCCAATGTCGGGCTGTGTTGGTTTTATTTCCGCAATTTGTATTGTCCACTATTTAATTTGGGATTTTAATTATGTTAAAGACTTAGTATTTGTTATTTTAATTGCTTAAAGTGAATTGGAAGTGTGTCGGCTGGCCTTGTCTTTACGAGAGGCGCCATCATGACCGGGTCCGGGTTTAGGGTCGTGACAATAACAACTGCCATTGGTATCGGATAAACCCTAAAGGGAGCACGGTCAACGTGAGCAGATCGAATGTTTGCCATCGGAAAGCATTTAATGAAGAATATTTTCTCCATTAAATGGGTAGCCGTTTCAGAGAATATTTGCATTCATTGCATACCGTTACATACTCGTCAATGACCCCTTTATTGTCATTTAAGAGGAGCTTGATCTTAGGATCTTGCTTCCCTAGTGCTAGCTATAAATAATAGGTTCAACAGCCATTGTAAGGACACGAAATCTTTGGAAGAATTTATGCTACATTCTATTCTCAAGCTAAATTACAACTTTACTTTCTATTCTATATTGCTCTTATTTCTACCCTCGGAAGCATCGCTCCCGGAGCCAGTCCTGCTATTTCCTTTGATTTTAACACTAAGTCGTATTTTTAATCTAATTTATTTATTATTTTGGATCAAATCAGTTCGCTTGTCTATAAACCACGTAACAATTCAACTGTACCGTTTTACGTATAAATAAAAGGTCAAACAGAAATGGTGACATGAAAGGTGGAGCTGAAGCCGTGAAGGTCCCGTGTAGACTATTTAACAGTTTTGTTAGGTATTGACATAAGCACTGAAAAGTTATTAGAGTAAAAGTGTGAAGAACCTGCAGGCGATATCAAAGAAGATGGAACTTCACAACTGATGGAATTACAATACCTTAGCTTTATGTTTTGATGATCTAACAAACTTACTGTTAAAGAACCAGATAAGGGACCTGACACACTTGGTACACAACTCAATCATCTGACTCGAGCTAATGTGAGCTGCTATGACTTCAGAAGATAAAGAATCAACACAGGGACCTGATCCCCTTGTGTTTCCCTGACAGCAGTACAAAGTCAACTGTCTACAGCTGGAAAGTGACTTCCTGCACTGTACATGCAAACAGTGCAGCACAGTACAGCAGTCACTCCCCTTTGACCAACCAAGTGATATCATCCAAGTTGTATTAACAAAGAGCATTACAACAAAACATCACTTGAACACTTGAGAATTCATTCAAGCACTCCAACCGTTCATCTGTCAAGCATTCAATTCTCAAGTGCATCAAGAACAAAGTACAACACTACTACGGACCAGTTCCTACAACAAGTCTATTGTATGTCCTTAGTTGAGTTGTAACTTTGAAATTGTTCTTCATTGTAATTCCTACTTTGCTTATCTAGAAGCTCTAATTAGGAAACCCTCAAAAACCATAAACCTTCAGTGTTCGTATCGTGACTAGAGCTAGTCATGAGTTGAAGTCTTTGTAATAGGTGTATTGCAAAGTGGTTTGTAATAGGTGTATTACAAGTTAGTGAGGGATTAAGAGTTTAATTCCTAGATTGCATAGGTTGTAATCTAAAGTTTGCTCATAGTGAAGTTGAAATCCTACCAGTGTAGGTCATGGTATTTTTATCCCCTTGAGCAGGGATTTTTCCACGTAAAGGTTTCGTGTTCCATTTACTTACTGTTACATTAGCGTTATCTGAGGAAACCTATATAGGACCTAGTCTCTATATAGCTTGGTGGACTCATATATTCTATCAATTGGTATCAGAGCGGGTTCTTTCTATTAGGCTAACACCTAGAAAGGATCCTCATGGCTGCTCCACAAAATTTCGAAGAGGGTCAATCTACATATAGACCATCCAGGTTCAATGGGTATACTATGGGTGGTGGAAGACAAGAATGCATGACTTTATCATGGCAAAAGATTCTGAGTTTTGGGATGTGATTTGTGATGGTCCTTATGTCCCAACAAAGAAGGTCGGAGACCTTCCAGTGACGATGCCAAAAACCAGGAAAGAATAAAACGATGCAGATAGGAAAGTTGTGGAGAAAAACTTTCCTGGCAAGAAAATCTTGGTGTGTGGCATAGGACATGATGAATACAACAGGATCTTAGCCTGTCAATCCGCCAAGGAAATATAGGAATCTTTGCAAACAGCACATGAGGGAACCACTCAAGTAAAGCAATCTAAGAAACATGCTCACCACTGAGTATGAGCTCTTCAGAATGAAGGACGATGAATCCATTCAAAACATGCACACAAGATTCACTTCCATCATAAATGAGCTACACTCGCTTGGTGAAATCATTCCTAGGAACAATCTCGTGAGGAAAATTCTCAGTGTTTTGCCCAGTTCATGGGAGAGTAAAGTGAATGTCATTACTGAAGCAAAGGATTTGCAGGAGCTGACCATAGATGAGCTAGTTGGAAATCTGAAAACCTACAAAATGAAGAAGAAGAAGGACAATGAAAGAAGAGAACCAAAGAAGGAAAAGAACCTAGTACTCAAAGCTGAAAGCAATGACCCAAGTGAGGAGGACAGTTACATGGCTTACTTAACTAGAAGGTTTCAGAAAATGGTCAGAAGGAATGGAGGCATACCAAAGAGACGCAGTTCCAGCAAACCAAAGAATTATGACCTCTGTCATAAATGTGGAAAGCCAGGGCATTTCATCAAGGATTGCCCTCTCCTAAAGCAAGAACACTTCAAGTACAACTCTGATAAAGCTGCCAAGAGGAACCCGGTTCCTGACAAACACTTCAAAAGAAAGAACGTTGCTGACAATGTTGTGAAGCAAACTCTTGCAGCATGGTGAGATTCCTCCAGTGAGTTTGAAGAAGAAAATGATGCAGGTGATAGTTCTATGATGGCAGTTGAAAGTGAAGCAAATAAATACGATTCAATATTTGCTTTGATGGCTCAGTCAGACAGTGATGAAGATGATGACAATGATGAGGTAAATTTCAGGAATGTTCAGAGAAATCTGAAATCCTACTCTCCTAAGAAACTCATGTCATTAGCAAATGTGTTAATTTATGCCTATCATAGTCTTGTAGATGATAAGGATGCCTTAACCATAGAGTTAGGAGATGCTGAACAAACTAGAGATGACCTGGTAGTTTGTGTGGTTGATCTGAAAGAAACCATAGGTAATCTGGAAAAGGAAAAAGTGGTTCTAACTGAGAAAATTGCAAGTGTAGAACATGAAAGAGACGATTTGATGGTAGTAGTTGTTGACTTAAAAGAAACCATAAAAAATTTCAGTAAAGAAAAGAATGACTTAATGGAGAAAGTTGATGGCTTAGAGCAAGAAAGAGATGACCTCTTAGTTGTGATTATAGACTTGAAGGAAGCAATAAAGGAACTCAAAGCAGAATGTTGGTCTGGAAATTCTGATAAAGGAAAAGGAGTTTCCAGTGAAGCATATATCAAGCTTGAAAACGAGTTAAATGCTGTAAAAACTAGTTTATGTGCTGAACTTGAGAAAACTAGACAACTTCAAGCAGATTTGTAAAGAGCAAAAAATGACCTTGAAAAGTCTCTTAAGTGGACCAGGTCCTCGGATGTTATTACTGCCATGTACGTTAACAATGGTGGAAAGAGTAAGGGAATAGGGTTTCAAAGGGAGAGAACTCCTTACTACCCTCATAGCAAGTATGTTACTGTACCTAATAATTGGTTGTGTACCCACTGTGGGAACAATGGGCATTTCAAAGAAAATTGCCAAGCCGGGGTTCAGTCTCTTCAAAAAAATAAAGTTTTTGCTGAAAGCGTAACTGCTGAAAAGGGACCAGGTGCCACCCATAAAAAGCGCATGTTACCTGCATGGACTAAAATAGCACCTATTCATCCTCTTGCTTATTACAAGGGACCCAAACTTGCTTGGGTTCCTAAATCTAACCCTTGATTTTCTTGTGCAGGGAACAGTGAAAGGAAGTAGTCAACAATGGTTCATGGACAGTGGATGCTCAAAGCACATTACTGGGAATACCATGGACTTTCTTTCACTAAAAGCCCTGCAAGGAGGGAGTGTATCATTTGGCAATAGGAAAAGGGGTACATTCTTGGAGTCGGAAAGATCGGGAAATCACTCTCACACTCAATTGAGAATGTGTACTATGTCAATGGTCTTAAGTACAGTCTCTTGAGTGTTTCTCAAATATGTGATAAAGGAAACAAGGTGGAGTTCTTGTCAAAGATATACACAGTTACTAATCTAGTAACTGGTGAAGTGGTACTTGTGGCCAAAAGATACAAGAATATCTACGATGCTGATTTTTTTGAGTCCCTACAAAAATGGTGATCTGAGTTGCTTGAAAGCAGTTGATGATGATGCTAAACTGTGGCACAGAAGACTGGGGCATGCAAGCTTCTCTCAACTGATTAAACTGGTTTAGAAGGACCTGGTTCGTGGTCTGCCTAAGTCAAAGTTCAAGGAGCACAAAGTTTGTGATGCCTGCGCCAGAGGGAAGCATGTAAAATCCTCATTCAAGCCAAAGAAGGATGTCAGCGCCTCTAAACCACTTGATCTCCTTCATATGGATCTATATGGTCCTATGAGAGTGCAAAGCAGGGGAGGAAAAAGATACATTTTTGTGATAGTGGATGATTATTCCAGATTCACTTGGACTCTGTTTCTTAGAACAAAAGATGAGACCTTTGAAGTTTTTGTAGCCTTTGTGAAGAAAATTCAAGTGAAGTGGGGTCAAAAGTAGCATGCATTAGATGAGATCATGGAACAGAATTTGACAATGCTAAGTTTGATGAATTCTGCACCGAGAATGGCATTACCCATAACTTCTCAGCCCCAAGAACTCCACAGCAAAATGGAGTTGTGGAAAGGAAGAACAAAACCCTTGAAGAAATGGCAAGAACAATGCTAATCGATAGTGGGATTGCCAGGAAATTATGGGCTGAAGCTATCAACACTGCCTGCTACTTGGTGAACAGGTGCATGATCAGGTCTCTCTTGAACAAAACTTCCTATGAGTTGCTGAATGAAGGAAGCCCAAGCTGACTCACTTAAGAACATTTGGGTGCAAATGTTATGTTCTCAACAATGCAAAGGATCAGCTTGGAAAATTTGATGCAATGAGTGATGAAGGGATCTTTCTGGGATATTCTTCTCAGAGTAAAGCCTACAAGGTTTATAACAAGCGGACTAAGTGTGTTGAGGAAAGTATACACGTAATCTTTGATGAGTCCTACCTCTCCTGTGAGAAAAGCAATATGGATGATCAAGATGGAGTGCCTATGCTGGTTCCAGGTGAAGTCACAATTATGGCAAATGGAAAGGCAGACATTATGAGTCAAGTGAAGGAGCCAAGTGAAGGAGCCAAGTGAAGACAATACAGTCTCTTCCATATCATGCGGAGAGGAACCAGGTACAACCACTGAAGCTGAAGAAAGAGTGGTTGATGCAGTTCAATGTACTCCACAGGTAGCTAAAAGAAGAATACAAGGGAATTAGTCAGGGTTACCCAGCTCCTCTACAAAAGAAGCCCAAGTGCCCAACTGGAAACACAAAAGCTCCCATCCTCTTGACAACATAATCACTCCTCTGGATTTAGGAGTCCAAAACAGATCAAAAGCCAGAAATTCACTTGCCTTCTCAGCATTCCTCTCCCAAATAGAACCCAAAAATATTAAGGAAGCCATAAAAGATGCAGACTGGATCACAGCAATGCAAGATGAGCTGCATCATTTCGAAAGGAACAACGTATGGCACCTGGTACCCAGACCATTAGATCGAACCATCATAGGAACCGGGTGGGTGTCACACCTCCTTTTTCTCTACACCCCCGGGAGGGTATAATAAAGGGAGTTTTTCCAATTAAAGGACAATCGAAAGTCACCGGTTTAAATCCCTTGGGAGATTCATGGTGTCCCAAGTCACCGGTTTAAATCCCGAATCGAGGAAAGGGTTGACTCTGTTTAACAGTCTGCGAACCAGAAATCCGGGTAAGGAATTTTGTTAACCCGGGAGAAGGTGTTAGGCATTCCCGAGTTCCGTGGTTCTAGCACGGTCGCTCAACTGTTCTATTCGCCTTAATTATCTGATTTCAAACAATTATGAACCTATGTGCAAATTTTAGTTTTAACCGCTTTTATTCATTTTTTAGAGAAAATTGCAACGTTATTAAAACACGTCTCAAACTACGTCACATAAATGTACCCGTAGTTTTTGACATATTTTAACATCGTTGAGATTTGGATTTGGGTCACATAAATGTGCACCCGAGTTTAGGAAGGTAGATTATTAAAATACGCACCTAAAGCAACTACGCATTTGCACTTTGCGAGGGCCATGGAATTTGCTAAATGGCACGCCTCGAATTATAAGGATCAATACAAGATTAATTAAATGAGGGCCACGCAATAGTCATTTTCGTTTGGCATAGCACACCTCAATTCTAAATTAAAAGGATTAATTTAACTACATTCGGAGGGCCATAGCTACTTGTTTTATCTAATAGGGCGCACCTCAATTATTAATTAACAGGCTCAATTAACACTAACTAAAAGGCTTACAAGAGAAAGTTTATTATTAATCTAGCACAAACGAACTGATGGCTTAATGAACAAGAGGCTACACAGTTTGGGCCCAAGCATGAGCCCAAATCTCGAGTCTCGTGATTAGTGAAGGTCAGACTCAACATCGAGCCCCTGCATCGCGTGGACAATGCCAGAAGTTGCAAATAAACCATGTAACTACACAGGAAAAAAACTAACGGTGGAATCAATGCCAATGCACATACCCTTTGGAATCTCACTTCAATTTATTAATGAACAATTATCTGGTATTTAGCAATGACTCAACTTTGAAAACGATTAAAAGTCCCATTTTAACAACTAACAGTAAACAAATTTTAATTTCTAGATCTCTAAACTATCTTGCAATGCAGTGCTGAAGATTTAAACGGAAACTAACCAATCTAGTACGAAGAGAACCTAGATATAACCAAAATAATACCGTGCCATTCTCCAGATGAATTTGAGCGTAAGTATACATTAAGAGCCCCAGCAAACCTCAACCAAAAACCAAATAGAGTCCAGGGTAGGTAACAACCATTATGAAATTAACAACTACAAACTCAAAGTCTTAATAACACAAATTCTAACTTACTGAGGGGCTAAAGTCCATGACTTAACTGATACCACAAAGCATAATAACAAATAGTAAATGTGCTGAAGGAGAAAACAAATTATCCTTCAAAATCTGTCGATCTCCATGCAAACTGTGGCGACATTTCAGACACAAGAAGAAAAGAAAAGATTTAAACTACTTTGAACAAAACAACTTTCCATCTCCATTTTTACTCTTCCAATTTGAGCATCAATTTACATAGGTTTCCAGAACATGTACTTGGGATTGAAAGAACAAAGAAATAATGAAGGATCAGCAATGATAACAGCAGAAATCGACACAGCAAAACAACAGCCCAGATTCAATGATGAAACCACAGAATTAGTTCCAAATCCGATAGAACGGTAAGACTCAATACAACTGGACTCCAAAAAAACTTGCCACACACCAATATCAATCCATCTCAAACACTTAATGAACCCTAGATTGCTTCAGCAGATTGAAAATTTAGAAATCAAAGAAGAATATCAATGGAATAGTGGAAATCTACAGCCGTTCTGTTTTCTCTAATTTTTTTATCTC
Organism: Nicotiana attenuata; assembly: GCF_001879085.1. Lineage (NCBI taxonomy): Eukaryota > Viridiplantae > Streptophyta > Magnoliopsida > Solanales > Solanaceae > Nicotiana > Nicotiana attenuata. The sequence continues at coordinate 41,908 of NW_017675920.1, read as the reverse complement.
TTCAATCTGCCTTCTAAGGCAAGAAAGGGTGCCTTTATAGGCAAGCCAATAGGGCAACCTTTTAGATTTTATTTTCCCTTAGGTACCTGATTTTATGACTTGTTAGCCAAGTCATAGTGTCAAAATTTAAAAATAAGCCCCTGCTAGAAGCTTCTAGGAGTTTCTTAAGTAGTTACTGCAAGATTCTCTACCCAAAGACCTCAAACTACCCCTCAAACCTCCTAATTTTACCACCCCTGGACCTCAAATGGGGTCATGGATCAATGACCCAAAGGTTCAAGTCCAAAAGATGGACCTAAAACCCAATCCAAAAGGTCAAAAACCAAACCAAGTCAGTGACCAACAAATTTGACTTATTTTAAGATTCAGAACTTAGGCCAATCGATTGATGATTTTTAGGTTAAGCCCAAATATACTAAATCCCCATTTGACAACAATCCGACCTGATTGACTGAAGGAAATCAAAATAACAAAAGGAAACTTTGCAACACAACAACATTTAACAAGAATGAAATGAACAAAGATATAGTCAGAACGCTTGCAACTAAACTAACCAACATAGTCAAGAAAGGAAAAACAAAGAGAGGGGAGGAACAGAAGGAGGACCTAGTTCGAACCCAGAACCCCACATGAATTTTGATCGACCCAGGGAAAGGAAATGAGAGGGAAGATGAACTAATTAACTAAAATCATAGGGGACGAAGAAGACTTACCAGTCATGCTCAACCAAACGAAGATGGAAAAAACTCGACCAACGTTGCGAGAAAACACTGCATGCAACCATGTTTGAAGGAAGATGTTTTTGAGCTTTTGAATTGGACTTCGAATTTTAAGATTCGACGAGTTCCATATTGATTCGAGGGGTATGGGTTAGGGATATGGGATAGGGAAGTCCTGATGGTCACCTGGTGCTATTCTGGGGTCGAACAGAAGCGGCGCCGCCACCGGAGAAATTGTGGCGGCGCTAGGGTTTGTGATTTCAAATCAAAATTCGAAGGACTCGGATGGGTTTCGGGGGAAGCTGGTTATGGCATGGACATGATGGTGAGGAGACGAACCAGTGGTGTAAATTTGGTGGCTATTGGGGACTCGCCGCCGCCGCCGTGAGACGATTTTCGGCGACGGCGGATGGTGGTGTTACAGGGGTCTTCTAGTGAGGGAGATGAGAGACGGGTGAGGGGGTAGGGGGGGTTGTTCAAACACTTAAATACGGAAATCCTATCAGTTCTGGACCGTTGGATTAATGAGATCCAACGATCACGATTAAAGCAAGCGAAACGGTGTCGTTTTAATGAGGTGGGGGAATTGGACCGGGTTGGACGCGGGTTTGGGCTGGGTAAAGGGTATATGTGTTGGGCTTGGAATTAGATGAGGCCCTAAAAATCTAATTCAGCCCATTTCTCTTTTCTCTTCATTTCCTATTTCTTCAAAATTCCTTTTCTTCTCTTCTTTTCTTTTTTTTTTCAAAATTAAATTAAACAAAAATCTAAGTTAAATCCTAAAAACACATTATCCTATCAAAACACTAATTAACCTAAACAATAATTATAACAATTAATTGAGATCCCAATTGAAAGGAAAAACTACCAAAATTCAAAAAATTAAAATTAAAAAAGCAAAAGTAAACTATTTTTGTGATTTTCCTTTTTTTATAACCTAATTACTGATTAATTCCTAAAATGCGAGATTAACTCCTAAATGCAAATGCACATATTTTTGTATTTTTTCTTTAATTAAGCAAGAAATAAAAATGCACAGACAAATGCGAACAATTAACACAAAATGCCACGAAAATCCACAAAATTTCAAGTAATGAAAAGAAATCTTTTTGTTTTGAATTTATGGGAGTAATTCATATAGGGCAAAAATCGCGTGCTCACAGTGGGTATACAGGAATAAGCTTGATGAACATGGAAACACTACAAGGAACAAGGCAAGGCTAGTGGTCCAAGGCTACAATCAGGAGGAAGGAATTGACTATGATGAGACTTTTGCTCCGGTTGCTCGCATGGAAGCTACATCACATATAGAATTCACTCTGTTCCAAATGGATGTCAAAAGTGCATTTCTGAATGGCTTCCTCAAGGAAGAAGTGTATGTAAAGCAACCTCCAGGTTTTGAATATCAGGAACACCCTGAATATGTGTTCAAATTGGACAAGGCATTGTATGGGTTGAAGCAGGCTCCTCGAGCTTGGTATGAAAGGTTGTCAAAGTTTCTCTTAGAAAATGGTTTTACAAAAGGAAAAATTGACAACACTTTGTTCCTTAAGAACGAGGGAGGAACCTGCTCATCGTTCAGGTATATGTTGATGATATCATATTTGGGGCAACAACTGATTCACTGTGTGAGGAATTTGCAAAAATCATGGGAAGTGAGTTTGAGATGAGCATGATGGGTGAGTTAAATTTCTTCTTGGGTCTTCAAGTGAAGCAGTCCACAAAGGGTACATTCATCAGTCAGCAGAAATACATCAAGGAGCTTCTAAAGAGATTTGATATGGAAGCATCAAAAGTGATTGACACTCCCATTGCCACTGCCACTCGACTAGGCATGGATGAATCTGGCTCCCTTGTAAATCAAACAATGTATAGAGGCATTATTGGGTCTCTTCTCTATCTCACTGCCAGCAGGCCAGATATTGTCTTTAGTGTGGGACTATGTGAAATATTTCAGTCAAATCCCAAGTAATCTCATCTGAAGGCCGCCAAAAGAATTCTGAGATATCTTAAGGGAACACAGGACTTGGTTCTGTACTACCCTTTAGTTGATAATTTTAATCTTATTGGGTATGCTGATGCTGACTATGCAGGTTATCTTGTGGACAGGAAAAGCACATCTGGAATGGCTCACTTCCTAGGATCATGTCTTATTTCATGGGGGACAAGAAAGAAAAATTCAGTAGCTCTTTCAACAGCTAAAGCAGAATATGTTGCTGCAGCTTCATGCTATGCTCAGCTCTTATGGATCAAACAGCAATTGGAAGACTTTGGAGTGTACACTAATTGTGTGCCTCTTCTGTGTGATAACACAAGTGCACTCAACATGGCCAAAAATTGAGTCCAGCACAAAAGGACCAAGCACATTGATGTGAGACATCACTTTCTCAGAGACAGTGTGGAAAAGGGGCTTATCTGTATGAAGTTCTGCAGCACAGAGGATCAAATTGCAGATATCTTCACCAAAGCCCTGAGCAGAGAACACTTTGAGAGAAACAGGCTGGAACTAGGGCTAATAAAGCCTAATTGAGAACCAGATTCCTACCATATGGCTATGAAAATCACATTCAGGTAAAATTAGCTAAAGTGTTTTCCGGCCAAGTCTAACTCACTTTAATACCTTTGCAGGTAGACACTCATGATGATTATAGAAGCTCCAGAAGCACTGCATGAGCGGTAAAAGAGGGTTGAGAATTTTTGAAAGACCGGTCAAGAACCTGGTTCTTGTACCACAGGTTAGTAGTCTTGTGCTTTTTCATACATATCTCAAAAAGAAACAAAAATTGATTGCCATGTCATCAACTTTTTCAGACCCTGTCTGTCACGTCTTTTCATTTAAATCCTTTCACTTCCCTCTGAAACGTTGCACCTCCCCACAAAACTACCGTCATAACCGGTTTCTCTCTCCCTCATAATTGCCTCTTCGCTCATTAAAACCCTCTCATCACCTTGAACGATCATCTCTCTCTCTCTCTCTCTCTTTTCTTCAGCCCTTTCTAGAACTTTCAAACTCATTCTCTACCATGGTTGAAGATCAACCAATCATTCCCACCATAGTCGAGAAAACTCTAGAGCAAACCCTTGACTCCTCCGTTCCTAGCGAAACACCTATCACCATTCACTCTTCCACCACTACTGAAAATGATACTCCTAAACCTGATTCTCCTTCACCCTCTATCACTCTCATCACTCCCTCAGACAAGTGTTGAGAATTCCGAAATCCCTAAAATCGATAGTTTCTCTTCTTTGTCGCCTGAGATTCTAAAAAACGAAACAAAGATGGAGAACAGAGTGAGACTCGACAAGAAGAAATGGTCTCTAAGGTTAGTGTTGATCAGTCTACAGATACTCCCGTCTCGAATTTTGTGGCTCTCATGGAATCTCAAGAGAGAGAGGCCATAGAAAACATGTTGGCAATATCTGCTGAAGGAATATTGTATGAAGTCACCTCTACTATGCCTGAGTCTCAAGGAGAAGAGACTTAGCCGTTGGTGGGAGAAGGAACAATGGTGCTCTTTGAACAACTTCTACCAAAAGAAACTACTGGGACCCCTCTTGAAGGACCTGACCCCTCTCCTGAGGAAACAGGTTAGGGCTCTTCTTCCCAGGTCAGTTTCGACCCTGCTCCTTCTCCTCACTTTGATGCTGAGCCTTTGGAAGTGTTGCCTCCTGCTATGAGGTCCAGTGATGAAGAAGATCAGGATAATGTTGCTCCAGATGTGTTCATTGCCAGAAGGAGGCCAGTAGCCACTCTGGAGCCCTCTTCTAAGCGTCCTACCATGAGGTTGCAGAAAAAGGAGGCTCTTGAGTCTACCCTGCAGAAGAGTAAAAGGAGTAGCAAGAAGAAGAAAAGGAGGCTGGTGAAAAATGGAGAGGTTGTGTGTGACAAGAACATTCCTGTAGTAGAAGTGAATGAGGAAGCTGTAGAGGAACCAAGTTCCCTAGTCAAAAGATCTCATAAAAAGAAGCAATCTGCTGAAAATGCTTCAGATGAGGGTGTTGGAACGTCCAATACAAAGTCAGTGAAAAGTAGTGACAAGTTGAAACAAGTGGTGGCTGAAGAGTCACTGTTTGATGAGGATATTCTAGTGAAATCAAGTGAAAGGGTAAGTCTAGTGTGAAGTCTGGTAAAAGAAAATTGGAGAATGTGAAGGAACCCGGTTCTGTGAAGAAAGTGAAACGTGAAAGTGTGTCTGGTAAAGAAAGGTTGAGATACCAGAAAGTCTTGTGGGGTCGCACATTTGACCCAGAAATATCTGAGATGGCTGGTATGAAGCAAATACTTGAAATGGTTGAATTTCAACAGTGGGGACTTCTGTTCAAGGTGGATGTACCCAAGGTCTATGAGGATGAGGTCCAAAGTTTCTATGATGACCTCTTCACTATTGAATCTGACCATATTTGTGCCTTGGTCAATGGAGTTGACATTGTTATGGACTCTGCTCTACTTGGAGACATACTTAAGGTTCCTGCTGACGGTATGTCTTCTGTTAAGGATGTCTATGGCTCAAACTTTAGGCATGCTATAGTAAATGAGGGAGCAGTCCAGCGGGGGGAACGGGTGCACAAGAAAGCTTTGCTTCCTGTGTATCAGCTCCTGTTTGAGTTGGGAAACAAGGTCCTGCTACCTCGTGCTGAGAGGAGGTCTATCACATCTAAGTCTTATCTGTATCTAATGGAAGCACTGGATGGTTTTCGATCTGTTAATCTGCCAGCCATAATGATTGAGCACATGCAAAAGGTGGCGGCTTTCAAAGATGGAAATCATGGTCTTCCCTATGGATTTCTTCTCACGCATGTCTTCAAGTTCTTTGATGTGCCTTTGGGACAGCCCAAGATGGGGACCAAGAAGCAGACCTTCTCGCAAACTACTTTGGAGGAATGTGAATGTGTTGAAAAAGGTAGAGGGGTAGGACGCACTTCAGGGATCTCACAGCTTATCAATGCCCAAAACAGTGCTACTGAGGAGATTAGGAAGTTGAAGGCAAGGAATGTCATTCTAGAGAATCAGCTAAGTCAGGCTCAAGAGGTACCAGGGTCAAATGCAGAGGTTGCTCGTTTGATCAAAGAAAATGTTGATCTCAGGCAACAGGTTGAGAACCTGAAGGAGAAACTGCTCGCAGAGCAAATGTCGGCCAATGCTCGAATTGATCTCATTCTCAGCACTCTTGCTGCAGCTTCTAAGTCCTCTCCCTCTAGTGTCCCCTAGGCTAATCAACCAGTGAGTAGTGGCCAGTTTCCAGTTTATCTCTTCTGTTTTGACTATGGTAGTTGTTTTTGTTTTTCTTTTTTGTGGTATGGATGGAATTCACTTGTACTGCTCCCGCTGTTAACAGTCCAAATCTGCCTTTGCTGTAATGGCAAATGCTTATGTTTTATAAAAATTAATGAAGACTCTCCTCTTTTGCTATCAATGCTTATTTTACTCTGCTTCTCTTTTCTATCATGTGGTGTGCTTATATGTGGCATGAGGTAGCTAGGCTAGCCTTCTTTATGTTGATTGCTTGCTTGTGTATTTTTAGTGATGCCAAAAGGGGGAATATAATCGAATAGGGGATCTGATTAAGGGGGAAGCATAAAGTCAGGGGGAACTTGTGAAGTTCCTGTTAGTTCATCTGATTTATTTTGCTCTGCATATAGGTTGTCAATTTTAAGTTTTTCATCATCAAAAAGGGGAAAACTGATGGGTTTACAGTACCTTAGCTTTATGTTTTGATGATCTAATAAACTTACTGTCAAAGAACCAAATAAGAGACCTGACACACTTGGTACACAACTCAATCATCTGACTCGAGCTAATGTGAGTTGCTATGACTTTAGAAGATAAAGAATCAACACAGGGACCTGATCCCCTTGTGTTTCCCTGACAGCAGTATGAAGTCAACTGTCTACAGCTGGAAAGTGATTTCCTGCACTGTACATGCAAACAGTGCAGCAGAGTACAGCAGTCACTCCCCTTTGACCAACCAAGTGATTACATCATTTAAGTGATGTCATCCAAGTTGTATTAACAAAGAGCATTACAACAAAACATCACTTGAACACTTGAGAATTCATTCAAGCACTCCAACCGTTCATCTGTCAAGCATTCAATTCTCAAGTGTAGCAAGAACAAAGTACAACAATACTACGGACCAGTTCCTATAGCAAGTCTATTGTATGTACTTAGTTGAGTTGTAACTTTGAAATTGTTCTTAATTGTAATTCCTACTTTGCTTATCTAGAAGCTCTAATTAGGAAACCCTCAAAAACCATAAACCTTCAGTGTTTGTATCGTGACTAGAGCTAGTCATGAGTTGAAGACTTTGTAATAGGTGTATTGCAAAGTGGCTTGTAATAGGTGTATTACAAGTTAGTGGAGGATTGAGTTTAATTCCTAGAATGAATAAGTTGTAATCTAAAGTTTGCTCATAGTGAAGTTGAAATCCTACCAGTGTAGGTCGTGGTTTTTTTATCCCTTTGAGCAGGGATTTTTCCACATAAAAGTTTCCTGTTCCATTTACTTACTGTTACATTAGTGTTATCTGTGGAAACCTATATAGGACCTGGTTTCTATATAGTTTAGTGGACTCATATATTCTATCAACAACCACTTCAAAACGAGAACCACTCCATGCATATTTGCCTTTTTCAGATAGTAGTGGGGTCCAATCTCTAAAACTCCATCAAGTGAAATTCCTTCAACTGTTTAATCATGCTTAAGTAAAATATTGGGATAAAAGTTTATATAAAAATAACCATTGTTAAACAATAATACCATATGTAGAAGACACGTTAATGACATCATTTGTTCATTGATTCAGTGTAAACGTCAAATATATTAATTTTTTCACCAAGGAGGGTTTGATCACAAAGTTGTTCGTGATGATTCTAATTATTCAAATCTTTTATGACAAGTACAAATCACAGTTACACAAATATGGTGAGGAATTTAAAGTATTAAATTAATACTAATAATACTAATGAGGTTATTCGCGACAAGGTGGGTATGATTCCTACTGAGGATAAGATGCGGAAGCGCGGCTTAGGTGGTTTGGTCATATGAGGAGGAGGATGAGCACAGACGCCCCGGTGAGGAGGTGTGAGAGGTTGACATTGGAGGGCCTACGGAGAGGTAGAGGTAGGCCAAAGAAGAGGTGGAGAGAGGTGATTAGGCAAGACATGGCGCAACTTCAGCTGACCGAGGACATGACCCTTGATAGAAAGGTATGGAGGTCGAAGATTAGGATAGTAGAGTAGGTAGTTTAGAGTGTTTATAACAGTAGTATTGGCACGCATTCTCGCTTTCTGTTGGTAGTAGGTTTTATGACTAACCATTGTTTTCTTTTACTGTTGATCACCTTACTGTCTTGTTGTTATTATTATGCTTTTATATGGCTCTTTGTTACTGTCCCTTCTTGTCTATATTTTCATTAATGTGGTGCTTATGCTTTCTTGAGCCGAGGGTCTATTGGAAATTAAACAGCTTCTCTATCCTCACAAAGTAGGGGTAAGATCTGCGTACACACTACCCTCCCTAGACCCGACGGTGTGGGATAATACTGGGTATGTTGTTGTTGTATAGCAATAACATGATGTATATATATCAAAGATGAGGCTGATACAGGTAGTTAAAAAGTTGTTCAGTCGAGTTACATATTCAGCTATATATTTACAAGGTATCGGAATAACAATATCCATAATGGCATAGCATGAATCATTCTAACACACAAACTCATTATTAATTATGTTGTTATTATTTAAACAATAAAACTCTAATGCTCCATACCAGTTGAAGGAATAAACGGTTGTCTTTTTATATAGTCTTGAATATTCTTGACATGGGGGACCAAAAAAAAATTACTCGGATAGTGTTTCTAAAGAAAATGACATCATACATAAAATTAGATAATTGAAGTAGTTAAAAGAAAGACGTAGTAGAACCAAAAACATGTATTCTTTTTAAGTATTAGCAAAGAAAAAAAAGACTCAGAGGGTGTTTGGCTAAGTTTATAAGCTGGTCAAACTAGCTTATAAGCACTTTTCGGCTTATCTAGTAAAGTTAAAAGTACTTATAGTGCTTATAAGTCAAAAATAAGCCAAAAGCCATAAGCTGGTCACCCCCAGCTTATAAATTTTTAGCTTATAAGCACTTTAAGTTTGACCAAGATTTTTACTATTTTATCCTTAAAATATTTCCTTTTAGAACAAAACTCCTACACCGATACTCACCGTCTCAAGTATTCAACCTAAACCCCTCACCCCCCACCCCACCCCCACCCCCACCCCCCACCCTCCACCTCTTCAAGTCTGCAATTCTCATTGTCTATGATAAACAAATTCTCTATTTCTTTGCATACTTATATCTATGTGATTGTGTATTAATCTTTGAACTGTATGTAATAAATGAGGACATATCAAATTTTTGGTGTATTGCTTTCTAAGTGTTGTGGTGATGAAGACAATGTTTGTTTCTCTTCAAATAATTTGTCCTATTTAGGTTTATTTTTTACTGAGAAACTTTTGTCAATTTATTAATTATTGTAACTTATGATTATATGCTTATCATAAAATAAATTATCTTATCTAAGCACAATTGTATTTAAAATAAAATGACAAATAGAATATTTTGTATTTGAATCGATCTGGACTCTAAAATTTTGAAGGTGTAAACAGTTCTAAGGTTATTTAAGTCATTTTTACAGAAAAAGAGCTTATCAGCACTTTTTCATCAAATACTGCAGCAACTTATTATCAATTTCAACACTTGTACCCAAACACGTAACTACTTATTTATTAAATTAGTTTCAGCACTTAAAAGTGCTTTTCAGCACCTAATGCTTATCAACTACTTCAAATCAGCTAATCCAAACGGGCTCTTAATTTGATTTAATAAAGCATAAGTTTTCTAGTTTAATCACATATCCTTGTTACAATAAAAAGAGTTGCACAGCATCTAGTTTGCACCTTTTCATATAAAAAATGACAATATATTTGCAACCCCTCAATTTGACACAATATTTCATTTTGACATTTTAAGCAGTACTCTCAATTTGGGTATTCTCCATCGATTGTGCATTCTCCTTCTAACTAATTTGAGTTTGAGGCGCGGCGGAGCTAGCCTATCAGTTATGAGTATAGTCGAACTCAATAGTTTTGGTTAAGTTTTGTATTTGTCTCAAGAAATTTATTAAATATATATTAATTATTAATTTAGAATCAACTAACTTGAAAGTATTAGAACTTTAAACTCATAAACTACAAATCTTGGCTCCGCTTCTAAGTTTCAGGTGCTTGAATGGCACTTTACAACATTGTTTGCTTCTGCATATTGGTCCAATTGATTGTAATTCGTATCGTAAGCTGACGTTGACTGGGATAATTACCCCCCAACTCCTTGATCATTTTATGCTTATTTTCTATTCTTAGTCCTAATCTTGTTTCTTGAAACTGCAAACTGCAAACAATATTATTGTCTTTGATGCTCTTTGGTTCCTTTCTAATTAATTAGTTGATCATGATCATAAAAGTAGTCCATTTATGTAGTTACCTCAGAATTTAACAGTTCATTTGACCGAGAGGATGATTATTGCTAGTATAAAAATGACTACGAGGTCTTTACTTAATACTTACAGTGGTTAATTAATGCAACAATTTCTTTGTTATTTTCTTTCACTTTTTGTCTTCTGATAACAAAAATACACAAACATGAACGGCTTGTCTTTTTGCTACCAAAATATCACAACTTGTTTGTTTCCCTCGAATTGTCGACATCTTGTTATAGTTGCCTTTCCCTCCATTACCTTTCTCTCCCTCCCCTCCGGACCACATACCAATTTAGAATTAGTGAATTAAGAATGAATGTAAGCTTAAGATATGTGATATATATAGAGGAAAAAAATAATATGTTCAATTAAACTTATAAAATCTACACTAGATATGTCTCTGCTCTAATCCTAGGGCAGGGTAGATGTTGGCAAGGAGTTTAATTGAATCCCCTTCGACGGAAACATACATTACAAAAAAGGACAAAAGCTATTTTTTTTATTAGATTTAAATTGTTGAATTCTCTTAACGGGTTGACATAAGGAGAGATTTTTTCACAAGGACAGTCAAAAATTGATTTGGTCACAAGATCAAACCTTAGGTGTGACACTCTTACATATGTTGTAAAATCCTCTAATATATATCTGCAGCTTCGTCACAATTAGTGGTGTAGCCACATTGAGTGAAGGATGTTTAGTTGAACACCCTTAATCGGAAAACTACACTAAATATATAAAAAATTATATTATACTATATATATAGGTTAAAAATTATTTTTATTGATATATATTAAATTTTGAACACTCTTTATAAAATTTCTGACTTCGCCACTAATCAAAGTGCGATGATATATACATATGTAAGGGTTACGATTGACATGCCATTGGAGGAAGAGTCATCAATAGAACTTTGCTGGAAAGGGATGTGTAAAGGTCCCCATTTTCACGATTCTGTTGCCCATATTTTTGTAACATGGCATGTGATATATATCTCCAACCCTTTGTATGTATTTTGATGTGTTTGATTTTACAACCCCCCCACCCCCCCTCCCCCCATGTGCCAAAATAAACCTTCAAGTTTTAGATCTGACGCTTTTCTTCAACCCCTAGTCACTTCACTACGTACTTGTTCCTACTTTTTAATTTGTTCTTCCCTTTCTGAACACTTTTAGTTTCCTTCTTCCACTTATTTGAGACAAGTGTCTACTTTTGCATAAATGTCTTGAGAATCCCAAGGACAGCTTAAAGAAGCAATGAGTGAAATCAATAAAGCCTCATTAATGCGCAACTTGTGATTGGGAGCTACTCTTTAAAACCACATGCACCATACTACACCATATACAACCTTGAGTTTATGAGTATTGAAATCTCAATTTATTAGATTCTGGATACTTTAATTTTAAATACAAAATTTAGGTTAAAACTATGGAATTCTGCTAAATTCGTAATTAGAACTTTAGCTCTGCCTCTGGCTAGAATATAATGCAGAGTAAGATATATTCTTTATTCCTATAACAAGATGTGTCTATGTCCCATACCACAATATTGGCTTACGTAGTTTATGTGTCACTAAACTGTAGAGGTGGATCTAGGATTTTTTTGAACATGAGTGCATCATTAGAAAAAAAAAAGTCGAAAAAAATAATATTAAGCGGGAATCGATCCATGTTCCTCAAGTAATTAACCCAACATTCAACCAAGTGCATTATTTAATTTTTTGTGAGCATAAGTGCCAATAGATAATATTAAATTAATTTTAGAAAATGCGTATATAAAATATCTAGTTTGACAGTAAGACCATGGATTCACGTGCAGCATAATTGAGACTATAAATCCGTCCATGCTAAACTGGCACATAACTTTTTTCCGTATATGTAGAGAGAACGTTTGAATCGAGAATAATGAATCGCTATAAGTCTTGGTAAGCTCTTATTAAAGCCGCTTATGTTAAGAGAAAAAAGAACAATGTCTTACATAAGTCAGAAGAAAAAAAAAGGTCAAAAGTCTTAGAGAATTTCTCAGGAAAGTAGCCTACCATGTTCATTGATTCTTTTACATTTTATTTTATTTCCTAGTTTTTATTTAATGGGTGTGCGTGTGAGTTAAAATAGGAAAAGGATAACATAAGATATGTTTCCTTAACTTGCTTACAAAGAATCTTAGCTAACACCGGACAGTCCACACTTACGCACTATTTGAATAGTGAATGGAGGCCATTAAATCCAAGATAATTAATAGATTTGTTATAAATAGAGTTTTATTTAAGGTGGATGTCTATATTTTAGAGAGATTTTAAGGATTTTACTTGTGCCTAAGTCACTCTTTCCCTATAAATAGAGGAATCTTATTTCATATTAATTAATCCCAAATCAATAAGAATTCTCTCTCCCTACTTTTCTCCGCAATACTATTTTCTTCCTTTATTGTTTTATTACTTTATAACACCTTATCAGCATGAGACTCTAACCAATTGAGTAGAAGCTTTGGGATTGAGTATAATGATTGTCAATTGTTCCATGAACTTCCTGCATGATTAAGTTCTAGATTTAAGGTAAATGTTTTACCTTATTTTTCTCTTTTAAATTCTTGACATTCTATAATTTGATTTTATATACAAACAAAGACAATAAATTTTGATTATAACTCTAATGAAGTTAGTAAAAAATTATAACCACTCGAAGTGATAAAATTTCCGTGTCTTGCCATGATCAAATTCATGTATGATTGTGGGCAAAGAAGTAGAAACTCGTCCCATTGAATTTGCTTCCTTCTCATTCCCTTAAGAGAATATGGTAACAATATGTAATAAGTCTGAAAAAAGACAAAAGTATTACCGTAAAGGTATCAATGGATATGGACGTGGTAATAGACGAAATTATAATCGCCATCATCGTGGTAACGAGAATAATAAGGATTCTCAAAATGATCTTTCACTCTGTGAAAGTAATATTTGTCATCGATTTGACATGAGATTTTGTAAAGCACATATAGATGATTATGGTACATTCATCATGTGAATGTGACAACATCTGATTTACGAATGCATATTCATTCTTGGAAGAATACGAACGTGCTAGTGGTAGTGGATATACAACACTCACCTCTAGAAGGAGGTTTGAGATGATATAAGAAAATAATGTCATTATTATGGCATGAATGGTCATTGGTCACGTACCTATTGTACGCCAAAATATTTTGGCAATGTGATTACTAAAGGATAACAGTAATGCAAGAAACAGATCTTGCATATAATTTTGACAATGACCATAATTCGTAACTTTCTCTTTAAAAGAGATATTCACCATATGGATGTTGATGAATATGTGGTAGTACAAAATTAATTGAGAGCTCTAGAAGAGCCAATTTTACTATTTTTGAGGAATAAAATTGATTATCAATAAGACATTGTATTCTAGTAAGTCTCAAAGAAACTTATTAAGTTTCTAAAGTATTCACGAAAGTGGTTGGTTATATTGAGACTATAAATAAAGGAAAGATTTATTATCTTCCATTAGTATAACTTGTAGCGGATTATATGTATGTAAAAAATTACCCGCTTTATTCTCCAGTTTGTACTACACAAATAAAGAATACCACAATAAAGTGGATGTTTATTGATATAAAATCCCATATCACAATAAACTTAGAGTTTATTCATAATTGCACACGTCATGGTGTAAACCTAAAGTTTATCAATATTGGTAATTTATCCAGTTGGCATAATTGGTTTAGCCATGTTAATTTAAGTAAGATGTGCAAAAATAAAAGATAATTCACATGGGTAAATATTAAAGAACTAGAAAGTTCTTTATGAATTCTCTTATGTTGTTTGTTCTCATTAATTAATTGACCAATTAAAATTGGGATTGAATCCCATGAATTCTGGAAATATCAAAGGTGAATATGGGCCCATTCACCTGCCGTGTATACCATATAAGATGCATCTATGAGATGGTTACATGTGCGATTATTATTAACCTGCAACAAACCTGCAATATGGTGTTTGCCAGATAACTTGTCAGTAATTGAATTTAGAGCATATTCAAAGATTTTTTATTCAAGATAGTTCATCTTGATAAGTTGGTTTACATCACAGTTGGTTTAGCGAAATAATTTATTGAGTGCCTCCACTTAATAGCTAAACTATTGCTTATGAGAATAAAGTTATCTATATCAGTTTGATATACAATATATACGAAAGTATATTACATTCTCCCCTCACAAGTGGTTCAGGGTCAGGAACCAAATAATTTCATCTTATTATTATTGATGTGCGGTGTATATTTTGATTAACACCATAACACAAAAAGGTGAGTTTCCAAAATTGAGGAAGAAAGTTAGTTTTTCTAACATGAGGGGGAGATAATATGAACAGTTGAGAAAAAGTTACATGGCATGAATTATCATGTGTACATCTAGATCCTCGAATAAGATAATATGAACTTGAAATTTATAAAAGATAACTCATCTGCAATATATTGCAAAGCATGCCAGACGCATTTGCTGACTCAAAAAAAACTATATTCTCATTGCAAATGCTCCTATTAAGTCCTAAAAGGACAAAGTCTATGGTATGCTTAATGCGTATAGACAAATCGGTTCCAAATAAAACTTCTTGATAAAGAAAATGAGCAAATGATTAAAATGATCATAATAGGGAGGCAAGTGATCTAGAAGATCACATGACATAACACTTCATAAAATCTCAGGAGAGGTTCAGGTACCTGAAAATATAAATGAAGAGATCTCTATGTTATATCTTTATGAAAAAAGGAGGTTGGAACCGATATAAAATGTTCGTTGACGACATCTATGATAGCGCTAAATATATATGAGGATCTTAAGTCTGGAGAAACAATTTGAATAGAATTGGTTTCATATGAAAGACATGTAGTTTTGAACATGTAGTTCAAATACTTGAAAGTATAAAGTTAACAAAGTATGCAATCACTTTTATATATCTTATATGTCTAGCATGACATGAAAACTTGATATGCATCTAATTAAAGTCTATTATATGACTTATATAACTTAACTTATATGACAATCCTTGAAGGATTTAAATCGCTTAAAGCATGTACAATTCTTGGTCTTGAATTGCCACATTCTAAGTGCAATTTGTGCACATATGTTTCTTGCTATAACTATAAGCATGATAATATGATAACGAGGATCTCTATGGAGATATTGAAAAGGCCATTCCACGGGATTTTATGAAAATATTACATATTTCTCAAGAATGTTGATTTCAAGGTGCAACATATTCATTTAAGTTAATATGGCTGATTTGTTTATCAAATCTTTACTAACGATCTTTTGAAGATGGTGCACAAGATTGGAATGCGAAGGCTCAAAGATGCGAAATGATGCTCTCATCAGGGGGGAGTTAATACGCGTTGTACTCTTTTTTCCTTTCAAGGTTTTGTCCCACTAGGTTTTTCTTGCAAGGTTTTTAACGAGGCAACCAAAAGGCGTATTTTTTAACATGTGTACTCTTTTTTCCTTCTCTAGAATTTTTTTCCGCTGGGTTTTATTTTTAGTTAAGGTTTTAACGAGGCACATTTTTTGTTGAATAGACATTCAAGGGGGAGTATTATAAATTGAGTTTTATTTAAAGTGAATATCTATATTTTAGAGATATTTTAGGGATTTTACTTGGTGGCTAAGCCACTCTTTCCTTATAAATAGATGGGTCTCATTCCATTGTAATTAATCCCAAGTCAATAAGAATTCTCTCTCCCTACTTTTCTTCGCAATACTATTCTTCTTCCTTTATTGTTTTATAACAAGATTCAATATGTCTATATATATAATATATATAAGTATAAAATTTATTTTTCTTATATTTATATAATTTAAGTGGAAAGTAATCAATTCTGTTGAACTAGAATCTGCCCTAAATTCGTGTGATTGAGAATCAACACAGCATTAGCTGAACTTATTTAAGGAACTTCTTGTTTATTTTATCAATTCTCTTTTTATTTTTTCTAAAATAAAATCAACTAGTCATGTTCAAAACCTGCAAATTTTGCCCAGCACAAAAATTTATTTTTCTTATATTTATATAATTTAAGCGGAAAATAATCAATTCTGTTGAACTAGAGTCTGCCCTAAATTCGTGTGATTGAGAATCAACACAGTATTAGCTGAACTTATTTAAGGAACTTCTTGTTTAATTTATCAATTCTCTTTTCATTTTTTTCTAAAATAAAATCAACTAGTGATATTCAAAACCTGCAAATTTTGGCCAGCACAATTGTTTCCAGGCCACTAAAGCTTTGTTGCTACCTTCTCTTCACCTGTCTAGAGAAACCTCTTACAAATGGTCTCAATCTTTAGAATAATCTTCTTTGGTAGAGGGAAGATTTGTGACCAAAAAGATTGAATGGCAATCAGAACACTTTTGATCAATTGTAACCTTCCTGCATATGATAGAAATTTTGCTGTCCAATGCTTAACTCTAATGAACATCTTATCTAGTAGGGGCTGACACTGGGCTACAGATAATATTTTGGCACTTAATGGAACCCCCAAGTATCTGAATGGCAGTGTGCCTGTGGAGAAGCCTAGGCATTGTTTAATCTATTGCAGAACATCCACTGGTACCCCTCCAAAGTAGATACAACTCTTGTCTTGGTCTGCAATCAGTCCTGAGGAGCTTGAAAAGTGTTGAAAATACTCATAGAGCAGTTGAATGGACACCACATCACCTCTACAAAACAGCAACAAATCATCTGCAAAGCTGAGTTGCACCATATTCAGCTTCTCACATCGGGGATGATAGTTGAAATTAGGCCTGTCCTTCAGAGTTTTTAAGATTCTGGTCAAGTATTCCATGGCCAGAACAAAAAGATAAGGCGACAGTGGATCCCCTTGTCTGACTCCTCTTTTGGCATCGAAGGGAGCTGTTGGCTTGCCATTTATATCACTAACATCCTCACGTGGAATAGAGCTGCAATCCTTAAGCAACTATGGATTTTGTGTAAGAAGAAGGATCGTTTATGGATACAGTGGATGCATACATACTATATAAAACAACATGTGATATGGAGTGTAAACGTGAAACAAGCATCTTGGCTCACTCGAAAAATATTAGGAGCTATAAAGTATCTGAATGAAGCAAATATAGGAGTGAAGAAGGTGATGAATGCGAGGAGCTACTCCATCTGAGACATGTATAATAAGGTTGGAGGAGAGTTCCCTAAAGCTGAATAGAGGAGACTAATATGCAATAACACCAGCAGTCCTAAATGGATCTTTATCTTTTATCTAGCAATCCTGGGCAGACTATACGCACGAGACATGCTTATCACTTGGGGAATATTAGCCATCCATTATGTCCGTTGTGTGAAGGAGGTACAGAGGACCACGAACATCTCTTCTTCAGATGCACCTGTTCAGCAGCAGTTTGGAGGAAACTATTATACTGGATTGGTGTCAAAAGAGATGTGGCTGGGTGGAGTGAAGAGGTAAAATGGGCTACAAAGTATGCAGCACGTAAACATCCATCAACAACAATATACATAATGCTTCTAACTTGCACTGTATACTATATATGGCAAGAAAGGAATTGGAGAACTTTTCGCGGGCAACAGAAGAGAAGTGAAGAGCTGGTCAAAACGATAATCCTAGAGGTCCGTTGTCGAGGAAGCTTGAGTCCTAGTCTAACTAAAAGATTTCAAGAGTTAAATTTCTATCCTTAGCTTGTTATTTAGAACTGGTGTTACTTAGTTTTGATGACCCTAGGTTTGGGGCTGCATGTCCAAACCTAGGCGGATAGTGATACAGTTTTTTGTTATACTTGTAAATATTTTTTTTCGTAATAAAAATTAATTACCAAAAAAAAAAAATCAACCAGTACTAAAGTGTTCACTTAAACATGAAGATTGATAGACAAAATGATGTGATTTTAGTTGGTAAGTCGTATTTCTAGGTTTAGTACATAGGATTTGGCTGCAGCTGTTGTTGGAAGCCATTAAGTCAATCCCTCTATCCTTCACTTTATTTGTTGAACTAATCAATCGTCATGCATGGAAAAGTAGGTAAAACTACCAACTTTTCATGATTAAGAATAAAACAAAAGAGAATAAATTAAAGATTATGAACATTTAAGTAAGACAGCTATTCTTTCCCTTTTTTCTGGGATTTTCTTTGAATTTTGATTGAACAATCTGATAACACCATCGTTGCAGTTAGGGGTCGTTTGGTTGGTTGTGATATATAATCATATAAAATCCCGTATAAAATATTGAGATTGGTCGTGTAAAAAAAATTGACGTATTATTCACGGTGCGCACCTTTAAGTCGGCAGCATCAAATAATATTAACATTAAGTTATGCAAGAATTTTATATATTATATTATATCAAATAAAATATGTAAGGAGAATACATATATTAGTAATACGGGGAATAAACTATTTGAATACGAAAATTCCCTTAGAGTAATTAATTCTTGTATAACAATAGTTCCTTTATTATTAACTACCGCATAATAATTCATTTATAAATCACTGGCATAACAATTCAATTATCATTACTATATAAACAATTATCAACCATAAATTAAGTAGGATTAATTATAAAAATCGATATTATCTAACCCTCTCTGTTCAGTTACTATTATATTGTCCGTCAATTACCCTCCAATTTTAGTATTTTATTTGAATTTTGAACAGTGTGTGTTTTACGAAAAGGAATACCAAATAACTATCAATGCGAAAATCAGGGACTTCCAGCTCTCCACCGATCATTTAATGTTAATCAACCGCCCAAAATTTTGTTTTCCAATCTTTTAAAGCGTTTCTAAATTCCTAAAAGCGACGTCGCAACAATTTTCCACGTTGCTACTTACCTTAATAGCTAGTTAGTGGATGAAATAAGATTTTTTTTTAAAATATCAAATATAACAAATAAACTACAAAATTTTTAAAAATTGTACATCTATTATATATAATACTGACGAAAGCAGTTTGATGTGGAAGCGGACCTATATCGTAAAGAGAGGGGTTACTAGCCGCGGAATTTGAAAAAAAATTTATGTATACAGTTAAAACTTTCTATAGCAGTCACGCTTGTTCTGATTATTTTTTATTACTATAGTGAAGTGATGTTATATAAAATATATATTATAACATAACATAAAAATATCAATTCCAAAAAAAAATTTAATTTTTTTAATAGTGAATAGCTATTATATATTAATACTGTTATAGTGATGTCTCACGGTACATAAATTTCGGAATCCTTACCCTAGCTCCACAGCCAGCTAGCTATAGCCAAATTTACTTCAAGATTTTTTTTTCCAACATTAAACTTGAACTTAAAGCCCATCACCATTCACCACCATAGAAACTTCAGATTCCTTATTCCTATTATTACATAGCCTCTGTCTCCAAAACTCACAACACACATCTTCCTCCATTCTTACACAAATAACACTTCCCTGTTCTTTCACTTTCTGTCCATTTTTCTCAGCTCAACATTATTCTTTCCCGTACACAATCAAAGCAATGAAATTTCCCTTGTTTTTCAGATTATTAATAAGCTTCTTGTTCTTACTATACAAACCCCTGAAATGTTTTTCCTTTACTACTTTCAACACCCAAAATAATTCAACAATGTTAATTTTGGCACTAAAAACTCAAGAAATGTCATCTGGGTCCTTCCCTAGAGCTGCAAACAAGCTTCCATTTACACACAATGTAACTCTCACTGTTTCTCTTTCAGTAGGTACACCTCCACAGAATGTTACTATGGTACTTGACACAGGCAGTGAACTCTCATGGTTACATTGCAACTCAACCCGAATCAACCAACCCCTTTTCAACCCGATCCGGTCAGTTTCTTACCGACCCGTTTCTTGCTCATCACCAACTTGTACGACCCGAACACAAGATTTCTCTATACCAGCTTCTTGTGACTCCAAGAATTTATGTCATGCTGTGCTTTCTTATGCAGATGCTTCATCTTCTGAAGGGAATTTAGCTTTGGATACGTTTAATATTGGTGGGTCAAATTTTTCGGATACTATATTCGGGTGCATGGATTCGGGTTTCAGTAGTAATTCGGATGAAGATTCAAAGACAACCGGGTTAATGGGTATGAACCGTGGAGCACTCTCTTTTGTTTCACAAATGGGGTTTAAGAAGTTCTCATATTGCATTTCGGGTTCGGATTTTAACGGCGTTTTACTTCTTGGTGAGTCCAATTTTACTTGGGTTTTGCCGTTAAATTACACGCCGTTAGTGGAAATTTCACTTCCTTTGCCTTATTTTGATAGAGTAGCATATACTGTTCAACTTGAAGGTATTAAAGTTTCGGATAAATTACTTTCAATACCAAAATCCGTATTTGTACCCGATCATACCGGAGCGGGTCAAACCATGGTTGATTCGGGTACCCAATTTACATTCCTACTTGGTCCAGCTTATACTGCACTAAGAAATGAGTTTTTGAATCAAACTAAGGCAACTCTTAAGGTTCTTGAGGATCAAGATTTTGTTTTTCAAGGTGCAATGGACTTGTGTTATCGTGTACCTGTTAACGCAACGAAGTTACCTGCATTACCATCGGTGAGTTTAGTATTTCGGGGCGCGGAAATAACGGTTTTGGGCGAGCGATTATTGTATCGAGTACCCGGTGAAATTCGGGGCAATGACTCGATACATTGCTTCACGTTTGGAAATTCCGAGCTACTAGCTCTCGAGGCGTATATTATTGGTCACCATCATCAACAAAATGTGTGGGTGGAGTATGATCTTGAAAAATCTCGCATTGGTTTTGCTCAAGTACGGTGTGATGTAGCGAGTCAAAGATTTGGTCTCTATGGTTAATAAGAGGTCAAATATTTACTATTCTTTTCGGATATTATACATAATTCGAGTAAAAAATAGTGTGTGTTTCTGCCCGAGTCCAACAACAACAACAATTACAACAAATCCACCTAATCCCATAGGTGGGTCTGGGGAGGGTAATCTTACTCCTACACGCGTGTGAAGGTAGAGAGGCTGTTTTTGCGGAGTCCATAGCACCAAAATAGATGGTGGAAAACATGTTGATGCAATTAGTTATACTACTATGGTGTGATTAATTGACTTTTGCAACTAGGTTTGAAATGTGGCGAGTGGTCCCAAGAAATTACACCGATGCAATTTATGAATTGCCATACTGAAGATGAAAGTGGGGTTGGTTTCATGGCTAGAATATGGTTGGTGATTTTAAAGAGAGGATTTCAATTAAGAAGATTGTGCTTTCACAATATTGTACATTACCTTTTTTGAGTTAGACAGAAGTTGGATTGTTGAAAGTAGATATTCTTTGAGCTGGTTCGGCCATAACTGTGTGGCTGAAGATAAAGGGTGTGCTGATTTTTCAAAGGCAATTAATAATCTTCTTGTAGATTCTTGTCGTGTTTGTAGGGAAATATATTGCTTATTGTAATAAATCTTCTTAATTGTTGGAAATAATTTTTCCGAGCCATTGGTATACTTGTGTCTCTCCAATATCATTGTCAAACGGCTGTACTTGTATTTTTGTAAGAGGCTGTTTCCACGATTTTAAAATAAAAATAAAATTTAAACATTGAACCACCTGGTAAAGTTTTCTGTAGATATGCATGTTTGGGTTTACTCTCTCTGTTCTATACATATGTCTCCTCCATGCCTCTTGGGCTTGCTTGAAATTTTCGTAATTGAAAGATTGATCTTCAATATTAAAGTTGAGATGAACAAAATAATTTAGCCTATCCTGTTTATATATACACATGTGTGAAGAATTCTTAATCTTTTTCGTATTCTACTGTAACTTGTATTTACTGTTATCTCTCACTGTTCTGGTTTGTGATTGAACTTTCTTACTATTCAACTTGTCTTCTAACTTTTTCATCATGAAAAGGACCATATAGGTTTGGCCATGCACACATTTCTGTAGGTCTGCCCATAAACACTGTGAAAAGCAACTTCGGGCGCATGACTTGTCTTTAGTTGCTTATTTATTGCTTTTCTGATTTCCTTTTAAGTTCTAATCGGGCTGAGGCAGCACCTCATATGGTGAGATTGGAATAAGGGCTCGTTTGGTACGAGGGATAAAGGATAACTAATTCAGGATTAAATTTGAGATGAGTTTATCTCATGTTTGGTTGAATAAACTTATGGTATAACTAATTCCGATATTAGTTATTTTGGGATTGTAGTGTTTTTTTAATCCCTATGGTAGGAGAGGCGGATCTAGAATTTTAATTCTATGGGTTCAACATTTAAAGTTTTAACATTAAATCCATTATGTTTTAAAGTTATGGGTTCATATCTATTATCTATTAGAACTATGAAATTGACTAACAATGAAGCCGAATATGAGGATATGATTGTAGATCTAGAACTAGCTAAGAGCCTGGGGGCTGAGGTGATCGAAGCCAAGTGTGATTCCCTCCTCGTTGTTAACCAAGTCAACGGGACAGTTGGAGTAGAAAAGGGGCCGGGTGCGGAGATACTTGGACAAGTTGCAAGTGACATTACACCAGTTCAAGGAATGGACTCTACAACATGTACCCTGAGATCAAAATGACGAGGCCGGTGCGTTGGCTAATCTAGGGTCGTCAGTCGACTCCGATGAATTCAATTCCGGAGCAGTGGTGCAATTGACGAACTCAGTGACAGAGGAAGGTCACACCGAGGTAAACTCAATAGGCTTAACTTGGGATTGGAGAAATAAATACATAGACTACCTTCAGAAAGGGAAATTGCCATCTGATCCCAAAGAATAGAGGGCCTTTCATACTAGGCTGTTAGAGTTACCTTGGTTGGTAGAAAATTATACCGAAGATCGTGTTTCAGACCATTGATGAGGTGCTTTGGTCCGAGGGAGACCGACTACGTGATGAGGGAAGTACATGAGGGTACCTGTGGAAATCATTTGGAGCAGAGTCCTTGGGCAAAAATTGATCAGAGCCTGCTATACTGGAACGAGATGGAAAAATATGCGAAAGACTTCGTTCAAAAGTGTAACGAATGCCAGAGGCATGCCTCGATGATCTACCAATCGGGGGAGGTTCTTCAATCGGTCCTTTTTCCCGTGGCCGTTCATGAAATAGGGAATGAACATTGTCGTTCCTTTGCTGTGGGCACCCGACAAAGCCCAGTACATCTTGCTTATGACCGATTATTTCACCAAGTGGGTCGAAGCGCAGGCATTCGAGAAAGTTAAGGAAAAGGAGGTCATTGACTTACCGGCCAAGATCACGTGCAACAACAGGAGGCAGTTCATCGGTGGCAAGGTTAATAAGAATTTTGAGGATCACAAAATCAAAAAGATTTTATCGACGCCCTATCACCCAAGTGGAAACGGTCAAGCGAAATCAACAAACAAGACTATACTCCAGAACCTGAAGAAAAGATTGACCGACTCAAAGGGGAATGGAAAGAAATTTTGCCCGAGGTCTTATGGGCTTATCGACGATTTCAAAGTCTAGCACCGTGATAAGTCGGGATTTTAACATGTTTTATGCCCCTACTTGCCTATGCTTTGGTTATAAATTGCTACAAAATAGTCCCAAAATGCTCACAAGTTGTGCTTGATTGCAGGTTTGAACGACAAAGCGACGAATGTCAAAGATCGGCTCAAAAAGGAGTGAAACCTGCTCAAGTGTCAAAGACTAAGTAAATTGAGGAAAAGAGAACCTAGTGTGGACCGCGCAAAGGTGAATGCGACCGCACTAGGAGGTTCAGAGAGTTGGCATTTTCAAGCTGGAGGCAGCGCGGGTACAGTACGTTTCATGCGGTCCGCGGTCAGGCTCCGCGGCCGCGCTACTCTTTTGTGCGGTCCGCGGAGCAGAGATTCAGAGAGCTCACATTTTGCCAAATTCCAAGCAATGCGGCCCGCACTCGTTTTTGTGCGGCCGCGCCAATTTCCACTGCGGCCGCGGTGCACTTTCACGCGGTCCGCGGTCCTCAAGCTCAGAGAAGCATAAATTGAAGTCCAAGAGCCAGTGCGGCCGCGGTCCGTTTTGCGCGGCCCGCACTGACCCCGCAGGGGTATTTTTGTCCAATTTTTCCAGCCTAGTATAAATAGGACATTTTACCATTTTTAAGTTATCTGTTATCTTCAGACTTGGGTTGCGCTCGTGAGAACAACTTTTGTAGCCATTTTTGGCACTTTAGCTTTAATTTTACCATAGATTCTTGTAATTTCTTTTTAATAATTAATTAATATGCTTAGTCCTTCATCTATTTCTTCAATTTCTGTATCTAGCATGAGTAGCTAAACCCATTAGCTAGGGTTGTGGCTCAACCCTAGTGTGAGTAATTGATGGGTGTTGCCATCTAGGGTTAGATTGATTATGGGTGTTTGTTATTTGGGTTCATTTTATGTTTTTATTTAAGAATTGGTGGTTGCAAACACTGATTCAAGTTTGTAGGTTTGACTCTTCTTGAGAAAGAGAGTTTATGACCCCAAAATTGACCCAACAAGGAATTGAGATGGACTCATGAGAAATGATAGTCCCAATTAACGGGTTAAATCTCGAGAGAGTAATCACCCTACTTGAACCCTAGTTGTTTGATCTTATTGGCCTATCCAATTGGTCTCGAGATAGTCAATTGGGCAAAATCACTTTCTCTACGAGAGGTGTGAGAGTGGGTACAATTATGCAATGGTTATAGCATAAGCCCCAAATATGTCAATCTATCCTTAGTAACATCTACCCGTCAATTAGCCACCTAGGCAATGCTATGACCCTAGTGCCTTCCTTCCCATTAGATACAACTTTGCAATATTCTAGTAGCATAATCTAGCGTTAATCATTAGTTTCATCATAGTAGTTATAAAATCAAAAACCAAGAATGTTTGAAGTGATATTAGGAGCAGAAACACATCTCTAGACTAGACAGAAAGTCCAACTCCACTACTAGCTCCCTGTGGAAATCGATCCCGACCACTATTCGGGTAAAAGCTATTGCGACCCGCTCTTCCTACCTTGGTGTAGTGTCGAGTTGGCAGCGATCAACTTTTTGGTGCCATTGCCGGGGAGCTTACGGTGTTGACTATCTGTTTAGTTCGTTTTGTATTTTGCTTCTCTTTCCTTCTTGTTTACTAATTTTGTTTGTGTCGATCACTCAGGTACTATGGCTTTAAATGCTAATGACCCTATTGGCAATGCCATGGAGGGGGAGGAGGTAGAAGATATTGATCATGATGAGGTTGCCGTACCTCAAGCTCCACGTAGAGGCTGTCAGGCCAATGACAACAATCCTATTCCAGACCCTCCTCCGCCACCGCCAAGAGCAGCCCCAAGAGTTCTCCCTAATCAAAGGTATGCGAGTGCCATCGTTCCTCCCCAAATCCGGGCGGGAAACTTTCAAATCACAAATGTCATGTTGACCTTGCTCGAGCAACGAGGATATTTTACGGGCGCCTCCGATCAAAATGCATACAAGCACTTGAAGGGGTTCGTAGATACATGCTGGGGCAGCAAGCAAACAAACGTGTCAGAGGATGCGTTGAGATAGAGGCTTTTCCCGTTTTCTCTTCGGGGTAAAGCGTTGGATTGGTTAGAAAGGCTCCCCAATCATTCTATCACCACATGGGATGAATTGGCGGACAAATTTATTGCCAAGTTCTTTTCTTCAAGTCATATGGCGGCTCTTCGGGATGAGATTCTAGCTTTCAAGCAAATGCCAACGGAACCTTTGCACGAGATATGGGAAAGATATAGAACAATGGTGAAGGAGTGCCTTAATAATGACATGACCGAAGTGATGATCCAACAAACTTTTTATCGGGGCATCAACACCACGAATCAGTGCATTGTGAACCAGTTAGTCGGAGGGAACTTTATGAAACCTTCTTACCAAGAGGCATGTGATGTACTTGATGAAATGGCCGACACCTCTTCGGCATGGCAAAGCCGAGCAAATGTACCCCAAGGTGACCCCACGGTCATCCATTTGCACAAGGAATTGAACGATCATGGCCAAGCTATTGCCGAGCTTACAACAACTATGAATCAATTGGCGAAGGCGCAATTGCAACAAGTCCAAAATCCGCGCCAAGTCAACGCAATGGAAGGTGTTTCTATGTTAAAAAGGAGGCAAAGAGGGCAACAACAACCTCAAGGTAATTGTGAGCAATTTGACAACAACAATGATGGTGGTGGTTATTCGAATGAGTGCTATGATGATCAAAGCGAGGAATGTCAATATGTCAATAACTACCAAGGAAATAGAGGAAATCAAGGGAATCAACAATGGCGCCCCCAAGGAAATTGGGGCAATCAACAAGGCGGCGGTAACTGGAATAATAACAACCAACAACAAGGAGGTGGCAATTGGAACAACAACAATCAAAACAACAATTGGGGTAACCAAGGTAACAATCAAGGCAATATGAACGGGAACAATAATAATTGGAATAACAACAATGGTCAAGGCGGGTGGAATAACAATGGAAATCAAGGCAACCGGGGGCAAGGTTTTCAAAGGCCCCCGTTGTATCAACAACCGAACAATCCACCTCCGTTTCAATCTCAAGGGTCTAGTTCTTTGGGTAGTGATATGGGAAGAATAGAAATGATGTTCGAACAAATGATGAAGAAGAACCAAGACTTCGATGCTCAATTGGCTTCCCACAATACCTCTATTCGGAATTTGGAGGAGCAATTAGGCCAAATCTCTCAATCGTTGAATACTCGACCTAAGGGTGCTCTACCAAGTGATACGGTAGTGAACCCGAAGGGAGGTAACAATCATGTGATGGCAATTACAACAAGAAGTGGGAGAGGCAGTGATGTGCATGCCTCGAAAGAAAATCAAGTTGTGGATGATAATGTTGGGTTCCAGGAAGATGTGGGTCCTTTGATTGTTGAAGATATGGTTGAACCAAATGTGAACAATAAGGTGAGGATAGATATTGATGAGGCCGAGGTGGAAACTCAAGAGGCCGTGAACCCGTCTAGGGAGCACATAATTGACATGCCGGAGCCGGTGGTGCCAAAAGCCAAGGCACCTTTGCCTAGACAACCTCCACCTTATCCTCAGCGGTTAGCAAAGCAAAAGAGTGACAATTAATTCAAAAAGTTCATAGATATGATGAAAAGCCTTACAATCAATGTGCCTTTGGTGGAGGCACTTGAACAAATGCCGGGCTATGCAAAGTTCATGAAGGATTTGGTCACAAAGAAGCGTTCCATGGATTGTGAAACAATAAAGATGACTCACCAAGTCAGTGCGATAGTGCATTCTATGGCCCCGAAACTTGAAGACCCTGGAGCTTTTACTATCCCTTGCACTATTGGTAGTGCGGAGTTTGCTAAGGCCCTTTGTGAATTGGGGGCTAGCATTAATTTGATGCCTTATTCAGTCTTCAAAACTTCGGGAATTGGGCAACCTAGGCCAACCTCAATGAGACTTCAAATGGCGGATCGGTCGATGAAGCGGCCTTTGGGTATAATTGATGACGTACTTGTCCGGGTGGACAAATTCATATTGCCGGCCGACTTTGTCATATTGGATTGTGAGGTGGACTTTGAAGTGTCGATTATTCTTGGGAGACCTTTTCTAGCTACGGGGAAGGCCTTGGTTGATGTTGAAGCGGGTGAGTTGACATTCCGAGTGGGAGATGAGAAGGTGGTATTCCATGTTTGCAAATCAATGAGACAACCCAATAGCACGGAGGTGTGTTCATTTGTGGGCATTGTCACAGCTGTGATAGTGGATGACACAAGTTCTATGATAAATGTTGAAGATCCTCTTGAGGCCGTGCTTCTTAACATGGATGTCGATGATGATGCTAGCAGAGTGGAGTGCGTGAATGCATTGCATGGTATGGGTTCATATTCATATGAGCCTAGGAAGTTATCTTTGGATCTTGAAAACCGCAAAACTCCACCAACTAAGCCATCCATTGAGGAGCCACCGGTGTTAGAGTTGAAGCCACTTCCTCCACACCTCAAGTATGCATTTTTGGGCTCTAATTCAACTCTTCCAGTTATTCTTTCTTCTTGCCTTACTAACTTGCAGGTTGAGGCCACTTTGGAGATGCTTCAAAGGCGAAAAAGGGCAATAGGATGGACTCTGGCGGACATTCGGGGAATAAGCCCCGCATTTTGCATGCATAAAATTATCTTGGAGGATGATGCAAGGCCTTCCCTAGAACATCAAAGGAGGATAAATGAAGCAATGCAAGAGGTGGTGAAGAAAGAAGTGATCAAGTGGCTTGACGCGGGTGTGGTGTATCCAATTTCTGATAGCTCATGGACTTCTCCGGTCCAATGTGTGCCAAAGAAAGGAGGGATGACGATGGTGACCAATGACAACAATGAGCTTATTCCCGCTCGAACCATTATCGGGTGGAGAGTTTGTATGGACTACCGAAAACTCAACAAGGTGACCCGCAAGGATCATTTTCCCTTGCCATTCCTCGGTCAAATGCTTGATCGCCTTGCGGGGCGAGCATTCTATTGCTTTTTGGATGGGTACTCGGGCTACAATCAAATCTTAATTGCCCCGGAGGACCAAGAGAAGACCACTTTTACATGCCCCTGTGGTACATTTGCTTTCTCCCGGATGCCATTCGGGTTGTGCAATGCTCCGGCGACCTTCCAGCGTTGCATGATGGCTATTTTCACCGACATGGTGGAAGACATATTGGAGGTCTTTATGGATGACTTTAGTGTGGTTGGTGACTCTTTTGAAGAATGCTTGGTAAATTTGGATAGAGTCTTGGCCCGATGTGAAGAAACTAACCTCGTTCTCAATTGGGAAAAATGCCATTTTATGGTTGAAGAAGGTATAGTGTTGGGTCAAAAGATTCTAAGCATGGGATTGAGGTAGACAAGGCGAAGATCGAGGTGATTTCAAGGCTCCCTCCCCCGGCTTCTGTCAAAGGGGTGAGGAGTTTCCTTGGGCATGCCGGGTTCTACCGGCGATTTATCAAAGACTTCTCGAAGGTTGTGAATCCCCTTTGCAAATTGCTAGAGAAAGATGCCAAGTTTGTTTTTGATGAAAAGTGCATGGAGGCCTTTGAACTTTTAAAGCACAAGTTGACTACTACCCCTATCATAACCGCACCTAATTGGAGTTTACCCTTTGAACTAATGTGTGATGCTAGTGATGTTGCAGTGGGGCCGGTGTTGGGTCAACAGGTTAACAAAATGTTCCATCCCGTGTATTATGCAAGTAAGACTATGAATGAAGCTCAACGGAATTACACTGTGACAGAGAAGGAATTGTTGGCAATTGTATTTGCGATGGAAAAATTTTGGCCTTATCTTATGGGGGGCAAGGTGATTGTGCACACGGACCATGCCGCCCTTAGGTATTTGATGACCAAGAAGGATTCCAAGGCGAGATTGATGAGATGGGTGTTACTTCTTCAAGAATTTGATTTAGAAATAGTGGACCGGAAGGGAAGTGAGAACCAAGTTGCGAACCATTTGTCCCGGTTGGAGGAAGAAGGGAGGCCATGTGACGGCCCTGAAATAAATGATACATTCCCCGACGAGCAACTTCTTTCCGTGTCAATGTGTGACATGCCATGGTTCGCGGACATCGCCAACTTCGTTGTGACCGGAATTGTCCCGTGTGAGATCTCTTCCAACCAAAAGAAGAAACTCAAGCGGGATAGTTTGGATTTTTATTGGGATGATCCGTACTTGTTTAAAATTTGCACGGATGGTGTGATTAGAATATATGTCCCGGAAAGTGAACAATTGAGCATATTGGAGGCTTGTCACTCCTCCCCCTATGGTGGCCATCATGGAGGGGTGAGGACGGCTTCAAAGGTCTTGAGTTGCGGTTTTTATTGGCCGACTTTGTTTAAGGATGCTAGTGATTTGGTAAAGAGATGTGATGCATGCCAAAGAGCCGGCGGAATTTCAAAAAAAGATGAGATGCCTCTCAATACAATTCTCGAGGTGGATATTTTTTATGTTTGGGGCATCGATTTCATGGGTCCTTTCGTGAGCTCTTGTGGGAACACTTATATTCTCGTGGCAGTGGACTATGTCTCAAAGTGGGTTGAAGCCGTGGCTTTACCCAACAATGAATCCCGGAGTGTTGTGGCATTCTTGAAAAAGAGTATCTTCACAAGGTTTGGCACCCCTCGTGCTATCATTAGTGATGGGGGGTCTCACTTTTGCAAAAAGGCTTTCGACTCATTGCTTGCCAAGTATGGAGTAAATCACAAAGTGACCACCCCCTATCATCCTCAAGCTAGTGGTCAAGTGGAAGTCTCCAACCGAGAAATAAAGAGTATCTTGTCCAAGACGGTCAATGCTAATAGGACCGATTAGTCGAAAAAGTTGGATGACGCTTTATAGGCGTACGAGACGGCTTACAAGACCCCAATTGGTATGTCCCCGTACCGGTTGGTGTTTGGGAAAGCTTGCTATCTTCCGGTAGAATTGGAGCACAAAGGTATGTGGGCCTTGAGAAAGTTGAACTTGGAATGGGATGTTGCGGCGAATCTCCGTGTTGAGCAACTTAACGAGCTTGATGAGTTTAGATTTCATGCCGATTCCAGCTCGTCCTTGTATTAGGACAAGATGAAGTATCTTCATGACAAATATGTTCGGGAAAAGGAATTCAAAGTTGGTGATATGGTTCTTCTTTTCAACTCCCGATTACGTCTGTTTCCGGGAAAGCTCAAATCAAAGTGGAGTGGGCCATTTGAAGTTGTGTTCGTGACCCCATTTGGTGCTCTTGATCTAAGGAACAAGAATGGTGAAATATTCAGAGTCAATGGACATCGTGTGAAGCATTATCTTGGGAAGATTGATGATAGCCACGTGGTGGCTATGGTACATTTCAAATGATGTGTTGGTAACCCGCGTCGTGCCGCGACGTTAAATGAGGCGCTTCTTGGGAGGCAACCCATGTCTTTTCTTCTCTTTTTCTTTGATTTTCTTTATAGTTTAGGATTTTTGAGCAATTTGGTTGTGAGATGTTGCAGGGATTGTGTTGATGCAGTGCAAAATAAGTTGGAACAAATTGAACAGTATCTGAAGTTTTCCAGTGCGGCCGTGGTCACTTTAGCGCGGTCCGCACTGGCATGGTCCAACAATTATGGTCTCTGAAGTTTTCCACCGCGGCCGCGTTCCAGTTAGTGCGGTCCGCGGTGGACTTTCGCGGCCGCAGTCTGCTTTTACGCGGTCCGCGACGGTTGCCTATGAAACTTTATTTGGTGAAATCCAGCGCGGTCCGCGGTCTATTTTGCGCGGCCGCACTGGTAGGTGAGTATGGGGCCCGCCATTTTCTATAATTAGAGCCCAGGGTCTCACTGTATTCTTTTCGAACTCTGAAAGCTCTGAGCCCTAGAACTACTGTTCATCCCTTTCTGAGACTGTAACTCTTGCTTGTTTGGACTAATTGCATTCAATCTTCACAAACCTGGTAAAATTTCATGCATTTGTGATTAATTAATTTCATATTTTCATTTTAATTGCTTGCCCAGTAGTTTTAGCTTCTTCTGTCGTCTCCTAGCTTCTTCTTTCTCATTTAATTGATAGTTTAGGATAGTTTAAAACCTGGGTTATGTGCTGAATGTGTCTAATGATTGGGCAAATGAGTAGGGACAAAGTAGGTGTAAAAATTTGAACAAAAATGGCATAAATACAACCCTAACTTAGTGCCCGTAAACCCTAGCTCAGCGCGGACTGTGGTCGCCTTTGCGCGACCGCGCTGCCCTGACGCGGTCCGCGCTGCTTTTTTGTGCGGATCGCAGTGCTCTTTGGCTACAAGTTGACTTGATCCAGCGCGGCTGCATTGCACTTTTGCGTGGTCCGCGCTGGCCCACTGTGGCCGCGTCCCCATTTTGTGCGGACCGCGGTGGGAGATTCAGAGAGTTGTTAAATTGGGCCTTTGCCCAGCGCGGACCGCGGTCGCTCTTGCGCGGTCCGCGCTGCCTCCAACGCGGCCGCACTCCTTCTTATGTGGGCCGCGGTGCATGTTTCTGCAACTATGTTCTTCGACTGTTGTCTGCAGTTTTTTCATTTACCTGTTTCACTGCCTATGCTTAAAATAACAATGTTAGATGCGTGTGTTTGCAGATAATGGTTAAACAAAAAGGAGGCAAGGGATCACAACAACCCGGGAGAGGTGGTTCCTCCCGAGGGGGTAAAGGCAAGAGAATAGCAAAACTCTCTCCCCAGGCTCGGAAGAACATCAAAAAGACCCGGAAACTGATAAGAGCTGCTGATAAGGCTGCTTCTCATTCCTCGGGGAGTGAGTATGTGCCTTCTAAAGACATCTCCTCAGATTCAGTCCCAACTCACATAACCAACCCCCTCCACCTAACTGATACCCCTCCAGCATCAACCACCACCAAAAGACCGGTAAATGTAGTTTTTGATTCATTTGACGAGTCAGCAGCCGGTAGTGGGAACTACTCCACGTCTCCCACAGCTTCATTATCTTGGGAGAGTGCAGGCGGTGATGAGGGTGGTGAGCCTAAGATTGGGGGAATTGCACGAACTAGGAAAGCCGAAGAGTGGGAAGATAGATTCGTGAGCCAAGTGGCTTACCACAAGTTTAAGGAGTGGTGGCCGGTGAGGAAATTGATACCGGAGATGAGCTTTATTGACAATGACCTCTTACCCCACAACCCTAATGTGCAGAGGGAGTTTAGAACTAGAGTGGGCTGGGAGTTTTTCATGGAGAAGTGCATTGATGCAAATGAGCACATGGTGAGGGAATTCTACAGTAATGTAGCCCATATCGTCAAGGATACAAAGGTGACCAAAGTTAGAGACAAAACTGTGTTGTTTGATGGAACTTCTCTGAATGAGTATTTGGGGTTCAGGGATGAAGATGAGCCTCTATATCTGGCCAAGTTAGGGATGGGTGAGGAAGTCCGTCCTTGGTTGGCCCAGTACTTGGCAATCCCAGGTACTGTTCTAGGGTGGTTGCAGGCAGGGAGAAAAATATACTAGAAGACCTTCAACTTTGAGGCTCGGGGGTGATTAAATTTTGTGTGCAGTCGGCTTGACCCTTCTACCCACGATCAGACTATTCCACTTACCCGGGCTGTTCTTGTTGCATCTATTATGGCCGGGTACCCTATCAATGTGGGCAATGTGATGTCCCGTGTGATTTCTGCTGTGGGGCAAGAGCATGACCGGAATTACCCTTTTCCCAACACCCTTTCAATGTTTTTCCGGGACCTGGAGGTGGAGAAGAAGAGATATGATGTCAAGACCAAGCCTGTGGCTCCTTACTCTTGGTACAGTATGCAGGGTCCGGACAACCCTAAACACAAGAGCTACCAGCCACCTGCCTCTGCCCCAACTGGCCAGTCTGAGGAGCCGGTTACGGTAGAGCCTTCTACCGAGCCTCCCACTATGCCTGCTGCCACTACAGTTGAGGATTTGCCTCCAGGACCTTCCTCTGCTGCTGGTCCCAGTACTTCAGCTGGCCCGGAGGTTCCATCTTCCCGGAAGTATCCCATCACTGCCCATCAGTTGAGCCGGACATTGGCCAGTTTGAACAACT
Organism: Nicotiana attenuata; assembly: GCF_001879085.1. Classification (NCBI taxonomy): domain Eukaryota; kingdom Viridiplantae; phylum Streptophyta; class Magnoliopsida; order Solanales; family Solanaceae; genus Nicotiana; species Nicotiana attenuata. The sequence continues at coordinate 8,187 of NW_017675920.1, read as the reverse complement.
GCATGCCAGCTGCGACATCCAAGTTGTCTACATTGTCTTCCACCATTGAGACCCAGTCAGCACCTCAGCCAGCTCAGATTCCTCAGTCCATTGAGGACACTTTGAAGAAGCTCCTGGAGAACCAAGATAAGATTATGAAGACACAGGCTACCTTGTCTACGACAGTGGAGTCACATGGCAAGGCTCTGAAGGAGCTTGCTAAGGAGCACAAGAAGATGAGGAGATCACGGGCTTCCAAGGAGTTTGTGAAACAACTCAAGACAGATGTGGACAAGCTATTGGTAGACCAGATGCCTCTAGACTTGCTATTCGGGGACCCAGCCCCAGCAGCACCAGTAGCAGAGCCACAGCAGGAGCAGGTACCCAGGCAGCCAAGGAAGAAGAGGAAGCTCCCTAGTACAGCTGATGCAGTTATTGAGGTGGCAGCCCCACAGGAGGCCTCCTCCAGTTTTCCACATGATGCACCTGACGTCCAGCCGGTCCAGGAACAGGCCCCAGTCCCAGCAGCTGAGCAGCAGGAGACAGGGAACCAGTCTGAGGTTCCCGCACATACAGAGGACTTGGGGACCACTGATGATCCCATGCAGACGGACCAGGCTTAGGGAGCCCCTATATCCTTTCTTGTGAATTTTTGATACTTATTTTGATAGTTGGCATTAGGGACAATGCCAGCTTTTATTCGTGGGGGTGCGCCCTACTTTTTTGTTGATTATTTGGATGATTGTATATATTAGTTGACTGAGTTTATGTTTTTGGTTGATTTTCTATTTTGTATGTATATAACTTTACATTCAGTACTTTTATCGTACTTTTTATTCTCTCTTTGGTCTGTATATAAAGTGACATTTTTGTACATATTCATCCCCCCGTTGTATATTCTAAGCCCCTATTGTAAATATTCATTCTATTTTCTATTTTTGTATCTTCATAAAATTTTTTCATTTTTAGCTTCATAGTTAGGCTCGCAACCCTTTGCTTTATTTTTGGCGTTTCCAATAAGCCCTTGATTTTCTTAAGGCCACGGTTCTTTCCAAGGGTAGAGTATTGTGTGAACCGGGTGGCTCTTCCCGATGATGGATGGCGTTACAACCTTCTTAAGGGTTTGAGTTCGTTTTTGCTTTTTCTTTTGTTTTTAGTAGTTTTTAGTTAAGAGTACTTCAATCATAGCTTCACTTGGGCCTAACACATTTGCCTTTGATCCCATGGTCAAAGACAAGTGGTTGTGTTTAGGATGGTGAAAATAGTGACCTTGAGACTCTTGAGTTAACCAAACAAACATCATGTGGTCTTTCGGGACTATTGTGTGCTCACTCGTATCTAAGGTTGTTGTGGGCCCTCGACTCTATGTCTTAAGCAATCCATGAGTGTATGTGGTGAGTAATTGAATTATGAGTCCAAGTGCCAAGCCAATGGTCTAGAACTTGCCCCGAATGTTTGTTGAGGCAAAATTTTGAGTGAAGTTCGACTCGAGAAGTGATTATAGGCTCTCCTTGATCCAAATGATAAGTTGAACAATTCCATAGCCTACCTATGAGATAATCCCTAGCTAACCCTTTTGAGCCTTAAACCTTCTTCTTTCAAGAACCAATGCTACAAGCCTATACCCGTTCTAAATTCTATCCTCTCTTGGCACCCACATCTTCCCTTGAGTAATAGCAAAGTCTAAGTTTGGGGGGAGTGACAAGAAAGGAAACAAAAAGGGGTAAAAGGTACAAAAGAAAAAGAAAAGGAAGGCAATGAAAAAGGAAGAAAAGAAAAAGACAAAAAGAAAGCCCAATATGAAAAAGAATAAAAAGGGATTCAAAGAAAAACAAAAGTGAAAAAGGTGTGGAAAAAGTAGAAAAAGGAGAAATATTTTGAATTGCGTAAGAAAGAGTGACGAAGTGTCTCTCTATACCCTTGCAAGAGGTGAAATGACTCAAAGAGTCAAGTGAATTGTGCCAATGAATCAAAAGAAGTGCTTAAGGGAAGATTGAACCCACTGGAACAAAAACATATCCTACCCTTACCCAAAGCCTTCACATTAACTCCACAAAACCCTATATGATCTTGAGTTGGATGACACTCGCATTAGTGGATACTTACATGAGGGTCAAGCATATGGTACCTAGAGCCGTACTTGTGACGTTTCCTTGAGAGAGACGAGTGAACTCCCATTAACCTCGGTTTGTGTGTGTATACTCTAAAAGGTGAGGTTTGCTTAGGGAGAGTTGAGGATGTATGAGTTTGGGGATCCACAGCGACCAAAGTAATTGAGAGAGTTCTTTGATGTAATGAGTCAATTCTTGATGCTCTTGTGTCACACTTGATCCATAGTTTTCAAGGTTTGAATGTTGTTAATGGTCCATTTGTGTTGAGGGCAATGGTTAGTCCTAATTGATGCTTGTTGAGGTTACTTTAGGATAGCTGGAATTACTTGGATTGTCCTTTAAGGGATGGGTCTTATTTTATTTGCTTGAGGACTAGCAAAGGTTTAAGTTTTGGGGGAGTTGATAAGTCGGGATTTTAACATGTTTTATGCCCCTACTTGCCTATGCTTTGGTTATAAATTGCTACAAAATAGTCGCAAAATGCTCACAAGTTGTGCTTGATTGCAGGTTTGATCGACAAAGCGACGAATGTCAAAGATCGGCTCAAAAAGGAGTGAAACCTGCTCAAGTGTCAAAGACTAAGTAAATTGAGGAAAAGAGAACCTAGTGCGGACCGCACAAAGGTGAATGTGGCCGCACTAGGAGGTTCAGAGAGTTGGCATTTTCAAGCTAGAGGCAACGCGGGCACGGTACGTTTCACACGGTCCGCGGTCAGGCTCCGTGGCCGCGCTACTCTTTTGTGCGGTCCGCGGAGCAGAGATTCAGAGAGCTCACATTTTGCCAAATTCCAAGCAATGCGGCCCGCGCTCGTTTTTGTGCAGCCACGCCAACTTCCACCGCGGCCGCAGTGCACTTTCACGCGGTCCGCGGTCCTCAATCTCAGAGAAGCATAAATTGAAGTCCAAGAGCCAGTGCGGCTGCGGTCCATTTTGCGCGGCCCGCACTGACCCCGCAGGGGTATTTTTATCCAGTTTTTCCAGCCTAGTATAAATAGGACATTTTACCATTTTTAGGTTATCTGTTATCTTCAGACTTGGGCTGCACTCGTGAGAACAACTTTTGTAGCCATTTTTGGCACTTTAGCTTTAATTTTACCATAGATTCTTGTAATATCTTTTTAGTAATTAATTAATATGCTTAGTCCTTCATCTATTTCTTCAATTTCTGTATCTAGCATGAGTAGCTAAACCCATTAGCTAGGGTTGTGGCTCAACCCTAGTGTAGGTAATTGATGGGTGTTGCCATCTAGGGTTAGATTGATTATGGGTGTTTGTTATTTGGGTTGATTTTATGTTTTTATTTAAGAATTGGTAGTTGCAAACACTGATTCAAGTTTGTGGGTTTGACTCTTCTTGAGAAAGAGAGTATGACCCCAAAATTGACCCAACAAGGAGTTGGGATGGACTCATGAGAAATGATAGTCCCAATTAACGGGTTAAATCTCGAGAGAGTAATCATCCTACATGAACCCTAGTTGCTTGATCTTATTGGCCTACCTAATTGGTCTCGAGAGAGTCAATTGGGCAAAATCACTTTCTCTACCGAGAGGTGTGAGAGTGGGTACAATTGTGCAATGGTTATAGCATAAGCCCCAAATATGTCAATCTATCCTTAGTAACATCTACCCGTCAATTAGCCACCTAGGCAATGCTACGACCCTAGTGCCTTCCTTCCCATTAGATACAACTTTGCAATATTCTAGTAGCATAATCTAGCGTTAATCATTAGTTTCATCATAGTAGTTATAAAATCAAAAACCAAGAATGTTTGAAGTGACATTAGGAGCACAAACACATCTCTAGACTAGACAGAAAATCCAACTCCACTACTAGCTCCCTGTGGAAATCGATCCCGACCACTATTCGGGTAAAAGCTATTGCGACCCGCTCTTCCTACCTTGGTGTAGTGTCGAGTTGGCAGCGATCACTTCGGTGAAACACCATTTTCTCTAGTCTACGGTGCGGAAGCTCTAATTCCGAGCTTAAGGTTTCAATTCGCTACAGAGACGTCAAATGATGAGGCCATGACCACGAGCTTAGACTTAGTGGACGAAAGATGAGAAACCGCCCTAGTCTGGTTAGCGGCCCAAAAATAACACATGGGGAGATGTTACAACCGAAGGGTAAACCTTTGACACTTCCAAGTCAGGGACTTGGTACTGAGGAGAGTTACACTACATACCAAGAACATGAATGACGGAAAACTGGGCCCGAACTGGGAAGGACTGTATAGAGTCATCGGTATAACCGGGAAAGGCTCGTATCAACTCAAATTAGTTAACGGGGTACAACTACCCAACAATTGGAATGTGGCACATTTAAAGAGATACTACTGCTAAGGTATGAACGCAGTCTTCTTTGTGATTTATTACGCTTTCAACTAACCCGTGCAGGTACTCAGTCAAAGTCAAATCTAATTAGGTCTGAAAGTACGCATTCCACTCTTTTCCCTTGTACCGATTTTTTTCTGAAGTGGGTTTTACGGCAAGGTTTTTAACGAGGCAATAGTAAAACGTGCTACCCTAGTTTTGAACCGGCCTAAGGTTGGGGACTGCAGATCACCCGTATTTGACCAATAGTATTCGAAATTCAGTCTCGAATACTAGGGGCCATCACACCCTAAGTCGAGGTCCTGAGTTCGGAAATTTAGAAGGCATTTTTTGATTTGATATTTAAAGCCAAGGCTTGAATATTAGGATCAATTGTAAGGGTCAAACGGTCAAACAAATCGTGCCCGTGTAGCTCATTCTCTCCATGGCAGATAGCTTATGTACCTTCGATTGTTTACACTACGTTCAAAGTAATAAAAGAAGCTTTCCTTCTATGTTTCATCGATTTACATTTCCACCAGCAATATTATCGTTAAGTTACCTAGAACGGATATTGGGTCAAAACCCTTAACCTTCTGGGCCTCCCAGAATCGGGGACTGCTACCCGATGATAAGGTCGGGGAATTCGGTCTACCAAATCCAGGAGGTACCGAGCCTACTAGGTAGGGCCCAAACACAAAAAGCTACGGTAAACGGCTCAGAGACATCTGAATCCGTACATAAAAAGTAAGGTCCTTACACGTTTTTAATCTATGAAAGATTACTTCAGACCTGGCTATGAAAAAAGCCACCTTCGGCAAAACGTTCAAATATTTTAACAACGGCTTTGTTTTATATCGGTTGTTCCAAAGTCAAAGCAACTCAAAGTTGTTACTTAAACCAGACCTCATAAGGGCTTTGGGGTAACGAACATTCTAAGCTATGTCATATTCTATGTTAGAGATCAATGGCATATTTTGTTAGACTAAAACACAAGTTATAAGTCTTGAACATAAGCAAATATTGAAAAGTAAAGGACACAATGTATATCCGGAGAGAACTTTTTTATATATATGTACCAAAAGATATTTGCAAAGATGCCATGAAACGACCCCAAATATAAAATATGTAGCTACAAGAAAAAACAAAAATAAGCTAAAGGCATTTCCTGCCTAGTCCTCGTCGAAGCCCGACTCGCTGCTCGAACCATCAGGCTGGTATCTCGTTCTGGCCTCGGCTTCGAGCCTCTTCGCCTCCTCGATATCGGCTTCCAGGTCAACTTCCCGAGCTTAGATCTCCTCGAAGGTCTCTTTTTGAGATAGCCATTTCACATATTCGACCTTCGTTATTACACGAGCCTTGGCTACCTCCACATCGTTCTTGTATTGGGCCAACATGTCCTGAATTTTGGAGGCCTCATTTGAAGCCGCCTCCAATTTGGACTTCAAGCGGTGTATTCTTGGCTGAGAGAATCCCATTTCATGACGCCGAGTCTAGTTGTGCTCGGAGCTCCTCATTCGTCCGAGACCACTTGTCGAATTTTTCCCTCATCACCCGGAGTTGATCTTTGGTCGATGCCAAATCCTCTTTGGTGGCATCCTGCTGTGACGATCCAAGGTGTCATCACCTGTTTCCTTACCCATTTTTGCACTTTCGAGGCCTTGAAAACCTCATTTAGGGTTGCCTCGATTTGCGTGCGCAGTCCGGGCGTGTAGCCGGAAAGGTTAAATATGAATTCTACGAGAAAAATGCTAAATTTTGATATTAAAATGAATAAATTTGACTTCGGTCAACATTTTGGGGAAACGGACCCGGACCCGTGATTTGACGGTCCCGGAGGGTCCGTAGGAAAATATGGGACTTGGGCGTATGCCCGGAATTGAATTCCGAGGTCCCAAGCCCGAGAAATGAATTTTTGTATGAAATTATTTTTTGGAAATAATTAAGGAAATTGGAAATGAAATTTGATTAGAAGACTACGGTATCGCGCCCGTATTTTGGTTTCGGCGCCTGGTACAAGTCTTATATATGATTTAAGCACTTTCTGTAGGGTTTGGATGAAAACGGACGTCGTTTGACGTGTTTCGGACTTAAAATGGAAATTTGATATTTTATGAAAATTTGGAAGGAATCATGGATTTTGAGGCTTAATTCGATGCTCATGATGTTATATTGGTGATTTGATCACACGAATATGTTCGTAGGATGATTTTTAAGGTAGTGTGTATACTTGGGTTGGAGTTTCGAGGGCTCGGGTGAGTTTCGAGTAGGTTCCGGGATGCCTTAGACTTAAAAGATCAGATGTTGCAGGTTCAGGAAATATTGCAGGCCTCTGAACCCTCTTACGCGGTCCGCGAGAAATCGCGTGCGGCCGCGGTCGCCTTTGAGCGGTCCGCGGTGGATGCTGCACGGCCGTGGTCGTCCTTGTGCGGTCCGCACGGGGCTATGATCTGCAGGTCTTCAGGGAGGCCTGTGCGGCCGCGGTCCTTTTTGTGCGGTCCGCACAGGGAGTTTCAGAGGGGTATAAATAAACGGGAATTTCAGTTATTTTACACTTTTCAAAACCCAAAACATAAGAGGCGATTTTCCAAACAAACTTTCTTCTCCAAAACGATTGGTAAGTGATTCCTAACTCATTTTCTTCACTCCTCAACATCTTCAAACATGATTTCAACTTCAAATCAAAGATTTTCATGGAGAAATTGGGTGTTTTGGGTAGAACCTAGTTTTTTTTTTAAAAATTGGGGATTTGGACATCAATTTGAGGTCCGATTTCAAAATAAATTACATATTTGGGTTCGTTGGGGAATGGGTAATCGAGGTTTGGTTCGAACCTCGGGTTTTGACCATGTGGGCCCGGGGGCATTTTTGACCTTTTTGGGTAAAACTTGGGAAAACTTATTTTCATGCATTGGGGATGATTCAATTAGCATTTATTAATGTAATTAAGTAAATTGTGACTAGATTCGAGCTGATTGGTGGAGAAATCAAGGGGTAAAGCTATAATTGAGGCTTGAGTTGTATTCAAGGCATCGAGGTAAGTGTTTGGTTTAATCCTAGCTTGAGGGATTAGGAGTTGAGTCTTATTTGCTCTTTGTTTTGTGTCGAGTACGACGTATAGGCATGGTGACGAGTATCTATACGTTGGTGTCGAGCATGACCGTGGGTCTTAAATTGATAAATTCTTGTATTCTTAATGGATTCTATGAAAGCTTGATCGATGATTCTCGATACTGAGTAAGGATTTAGTTTACTTCCGTGGACATTAGTTATGACTGAGTATTCGTATTATTTGGGTCAAGTAGAAGTTGCATAAGATTGGTTATAGCTGACTTTCCCCTGCCGGGACATTTGATTTGATATTTTGTTCCCTTGTCGGGAAGTTATTATATTGTTGTTCCCTAGCCGGGATTATTTTGTTATGTTGTGTTTGATTGAAATGGGAGCGGGTAGTACGCCTACCACTAGTGATTGATGAAATGGCAGCGGGTGGTACGCCTACCACAAGATTGATGAAATGGGAGCGGGTGGTACGCCTACCATAAGATATATGAAATGGGAGCGGGTGGTACTCCTACCACGAGTTGATGAAATGGGATCGGGTTGCACGCCTGCAACGAGATGAGCTGAATATGAAAAATTGTCTTTATTTCTTATTTCCGTGTTAGAAGCTAGACTGTAGATTTCTCTTCTATTATCCCTGATATTCTATTTGTATCTGTTACCCCTGAAGCATGTTCCCTCCCCTAGTTTTAATTGTTTATTTCAGTTTGCCTCTTCGTTGTATTG
>NW_017675919.1:34966-56302 GCF_001879085.1 Nicotiana attenuata | reverse complement strand
CGTTCTTAAGACCAAAGGGCATTACCTTATAACAGTAAGTCCCCCTGTCTGTTATGAAAGAGGTTTTTTCTTCATCTCCTGGATCCATCTTGATTTGATTATAGCCTGAATATGCATCTAAAAAACTTAATAGCTCATGCCCTGCAGTAGCATCAATTAATTGATCTATGTGCGGTAAAGGAAAAAAATTTTTTGGACAGGCTTTATTAAGGTCTGTGTAATCTACATAGACTCGCCACTTACCGTTCTTCTTAGGAACCACAACAGTATTAGCTAATCAGTCAGGATATTTTACCTCACGAATTAAACCAATTTTTAGCAATTTTTGAACTTCTTCTTGAATCACCTTGTTCTTGAAAGTTCCTTGCTTTCTTTTCTTTTGCTTGATGGGAGGATATGATGGATCTTCATTCAACTTATGGGTCATGACTCCGGGCTAAGATTAGCTCCTATGTACACTTTTCTCTCGGGCCAATGTATAAAGAACACCACAGCCTCTAGCTCTTCTATCGTCATTTTGATGTTCTCGTTCTCCTCCGGTTCTTGAATGGTATCAGGTCTTGAATCCACATCCGTTTGCTTTTGTTCAGGTGAGGTTGACACCGTGTTTCCCTCACCTGAATTCTGTAATTGCTATTTGTCTTCACCCTTAACAGTTGAATCTGCAACGGAATTAATGTTTCTAGATGTTTGTTGATCGCCTCTGATTTGTCGTATTCCCCATGGAGATGAAAATTTAATAACTTGATGTAAGGTTGAGGGAACAGCATCCATGTCATGAATCCACGGCCTCCCAAGAATCATATTGTAAGCCATTTCCATATCTACGACTTGAAATTTGGTATCTTTAACGACGCCTTCTGCGAATGTAGTAAGTATTGCTTCCCCTTTTGTTACAACACTAGAGTTGTCAAATCCCGACAAAGTATGCGCCTTTGGAATCAATTTATCCTCCGCTTGCATCTCGCGCAATACTCGTATTAAAATAATGTTTACAGAACTACCTGGATCAACCAAAACTCGTTTCACGTTAGTGTCATGTACAAGTAAAGATATTACCAGTGCGTTGTTATGCGTAGTTATGAGTCCCTCGGCGTCTGCGTCGTTGAATATGACATTCTCCTCTTCCAGTACATGTCGAGGCCGCTTCCCGTGGGTAATTATTACTTTTGAAACCTTTTTATATGATACATCGTTGATCTCTTCACCCCCACTTATAACGTTGACAGTTCTCTTGGGTGAAGGTGATTTTGGAGGCTCCTGTCTGTTCTTCATATATGCTTGTTTACCTTTTTCACTAAATAGCTCAGTGAGATACCCTTGCTTTCACAAATGATCAACCTCGCCCTGCAAAAATCTGCAATCTGCGGTTTTATGCCCGTGATCGTTGTGGAATTCGCACCAATGATCAAGGTTTCGTCTGTTTGGGTTTGATCTCATCTCCTTCGGCCATCGTACCTTATCTCCCATGCTTCTTAGAACAGCTACGAGTTCAGAGGTGCTTACATTAAAATTGTATCCACCAAACCTTGCTTTTAAACTGCCATCATCGTCTCGTGACCCACGTGCGTTTCGATCATTTCCGAACCTTGATGAGGAGCCTGATTCCCTGTGTCTAGTTTTGTGATCGTACCTTTGATTATCTTGTCTTGACCGTGAATCCTTTCCCGCAGGTCCCATATAAGGCTCGTACCTGTTTTTACCAGATCTTTTTTCATTTTCTACACTCCTTGAACTTGCTTTTTCTTCTGTTTTATGTAGTAAAATGATATCTTCCTCAATCCTCATCTTTGTACTGTATCTGTTGTAGACATCATTCCACGTTGTTGCTGGGAATTCTCGAAGGCTTTCTTTGAGTCACCTCGTGGCTTCTGAACTCTTCTCATTCAAATTACTAGCGAAGGCTATGGCTGCCCAATTGTCAAGTACTCGTGGCAACGTCATTCTTTCCGGTTGAAATCTATCTACGAACTCTCTAAGCAACTCTGAATCTCCTTGCTTGATTTTGAAGATGTCTTCCATTCTCTTTTCAACTTTTTGAGCTCCCGAGTGTGCTTTGATAAATAAATCTGCAAGCTCAGCAAGCGAATTTATAGAATTTTCAGGTAAAATAGAATACCATGTTAAGGCCCCTTTAGTGAGTGTTTCACTGAATTTCTTGACCAAGACCGATTCAATCTCTTGCTTAGTCAAATCATTGCCCTTGACACCTGTTGTGAATGCAGTAACGTGATCTCGTGGATCTGATGTACCATCGTACTTTGGAATATCAGGCATCTTAAACTTCTTTGGAATTGGGAGGGGGACAGCACTTGGCTTCCATGGTTGTTGGGAATATTTATCTATATCTACTCCCTTGATCACGGGCGGTACTTCGGGTATTTGTTCTATGCGTTCATTTTGCTCCTTAAGCTGTTTCTGCAAGGTTAGTACTGGATTTTGTAAATCAGAATTATCTGGATTACCTGGGTCTCCCTCTTGTGTTTCACTAGGGGTTCCACCGCTGCCTGAATTAACCAATCCAGAACGAGGATTCTCCAAAGTATTGCTGTTTGGAGTAGATGTGGGTGGAGCAGCAGGTAATTGGCTAACAAAAGCCTGAAGAGCTTTATTGACTTGAGAGGCAATAAGTTTTTGCAAAGCCTCATTCATGGTTTCAACATTTTCGAATTGAGCCTGTCCATCTGTGTGAGATCCATCAGGAGTGCCTTCACGAGACCGTCGTGGGGAGCCTTGTGGAGAGCCTTGTGGAGAGCCTCGTGGAGAGTCTCCCTGAAGTTGTTGGATTGTTTGAATTTCTGGGTTTCCTTGAGTGTTGTCATTGTTGTTCGACATGATTGATGCAATCAAGAAAATCAGGTTGAGATATAATTGATTATCAGGTTTCCGGTAACGGAACCAATTTGTTTAACCAAAAATTAGATTTTAGGTCAAAGCTTGATTTAGAAGAACACGGGTTACTGATAATCGGAAAAGAGTATATGAAGAAAGAAATTTGTGAACAATATAATCAGAAAGCAAATAAATCAAAGTATATTCCAATAGTATTTTTTTCTCTCTACAATCGTTTGTGGCTTTCCCTTTTATAGCCATTTTGGGAATACAGACTTTACCTTTGTCATAATAAGACAATTATGGGCAATTAATGACTTTAAATGTTACGTTATGCAATCATATATGTTAAATACATATTCTCTAACGTTTCCAGTATTTAATACTCATTAAATGCTGTATCTGGGCTTTTTTTTGCTGTCAGATTCATTCCTTTGACTCTTCATGATCTTTAACCTTTAAATGTCTTGAATAGGTACGATCGTTTGAATTACTTGTATGACCGCTCGTGCCTTCTCCATTTAACTTGTTCGTATCTGTCATTGCTCGTATCTATTGTTGCTCGTATCTGTTGTTGCTCGTATCTGTTAACCAACCTTAATTCTTTGACTGTTTGACCAGTCTACGTGTCATGACACGTCACCTCCAATATGCAGAGTAAATTTTTCCCAATACAGGCCTGCCATTATCTAAATCTAGGAGAATTCCAGATTGCTATCTACTTTTAGTAAGCCAAGGAGAAAAATATATAGAGATTAGGGACATAATCAATGTCACACTTTCCCGCTGGCAGTTCTTAAAACCCTAACAAGTAAAAATAAAATAACTAATATAAACGACAAAACTCTGCTTGAAATAAGAGATTGTCTTACAAAAATAATATTTACACAATTAGTCAGAGACGATAATTCTTTGGACTGCTAACCTGCATGCATGTCCATCATATAACTCCATCGGCAGCTTTTTGTTAGAATTGGGGCAGTGCGTCACGTATCTAGTTTGACGGCCTTTTATCATAGACGGAGTTGATATTCAGCTAAGGAGTTGCGAAGCTCCATTCATCTGGAGTGCAGCCGATCTGGAGATTATCAAACCGTCCTCTATATATATATATATATATGATCACGCCCAATCAGAGGCGGACCTGGGATTTGAGCATAGCGGGGGCACCATCTTTAGTATACCAAGCACTAGCTAGCGATAAAGTTCGATGTTCAAGTCTATAAACTTAATGATTATGATAACTATCATCAAAATACAAACTTCGATATTATCGAATATCCTTAATTTGGTACTAATATAATATAAGTACATCGTCCACTCATATCAGGGTCGGGATTATGTGATTTCACATCAAACTCATCTATAAAATTAGAGGCATTGTCTCTTAAAACTAGAACTAGATTGAAAAGAATTAAACTTCGCCAAGAATACGTTATCTAAATTCATAAGAACAAGAACGTCCTAAAAATAACGATTCCAAGCAAAATAACATTTTCCTGAATCACCTAAGGATCTTTCTTCTCAATCACAGAAGGATCCTTCCTTCTCAATCAAAGAAGAATCTTTCTTCTATTTTCACTTTTTAGGTAAACTGTTTTCGATAATCGGCAGCTCCAATTCACCATTCATATGTAAGCAATATGACTAAATTAATATTGAATCACCAAAAACTTTTTCTCCTTAACTAATATAGTATATTACATACCTGAAATATAATATAACGCTTTCTCCTCAAAGTGATGCAAGAGTCAACTGCTAATCTGGGTATAATTTACATAAATCAAAAACGCAAATGTTTATAATATCTTTCTAGCGTAATGTTTTCCATACAGAAAAAAAAAGTGACTCAAACAAAATCAAAGAAGAAGAGACTCAAATTCAGTCATCGCTGTCGTCACCAAATAGGACTATCGAATTTAGAAGAGATGCAGAGAAATGAAAAATAATTAACTAAATTGAAGGGAGACGGAAGAGTTTGCTACTCTATTTGTGGAGGGGGAGGCTAATGAGTATTCAGACTTTTGAATGAGCCGGGGATTTGAAGAAAAGGTTAATTAAGTTTTAAGTTTAGTATTACGTAGAAATATCAAATTATAATTGAATTCAAAAAAGGTTATAAAAATATAACTAGTTGACTACTAAGTAATTAAACCACCATTGAATTCAAAAAAAGTAAAAGCACAACAGAATTATAAAAGTTGTAGGAGATCGGATTCGAACTTGGGACATCAAAAAGCGAAGGCACGTTAAGTGCTTTCTTAAACCAGCTCTTCTGCCCTGCTTTTGTGTTTAAGGAGCACACCTAAAATATTTAACGTGTCCTTACTATATATATATATATATATATATATATATATGTACTGTATTTTTGCCGAGGTTAACGGGTTCCGTTGACCCCGAACCTCCCCGTTTAGGTCCGCCCCTGCGCCCAACTATGCTTTATAAAAAGGACTAAGCGGTCGTTGTAAGTATAATCCGGTTTACAAGTCCGGAGTCGAATCCCGCAGAGAACTAAGGCTTAGCTACAGCCGTTCACTATCACCAAGAAGACAAGCTTGAACAATTCCTAGCTTATAGATATTACGATTCTTGTGTTTAACTAATTAACTAACAAATAAAAATAGTAAATTAACAACTAAAGATACTAAGAGTTAGAGACAAGATTAAGGAGGTCTAGAGTTATGATTTCCCATATTGTCGGAATCCTTCCCGCTACATTTTCTATAAATTCGCCTAAGTATTCTCTACCGATCATGAGCGCTCTGACTGTCGTAACTCTCTCCCGAATAATTATCATAATTTACTAGACATATTCTCCCGAATTACGCTAGCTGGCATTAAGTACGGCTCACTCGGATCGCACCCAAGGTTTTGTTATCCCTAATCCCACCTTTAAACCTTCGTATTGATCCGTCATATACGTTAGGAGTGATGTTGTTCAACAACTACCTAAATATGCACTCTTTCCCGAGTAATACACACTAAATAGGCACAGTCGATTGAGAGCTCTTCAACCAAAATAATAACGTAGTTGAACAAATAGAGAAAATACTACAGCAAATATATATTAACGTAACAAGAAAATCATCCTTCAATAGGTTCCATCAAAACCCTAGATAACAAATTAGCTATTCATAATAGTATGCATAACTACAATACTAGATTTCATAACCAATAATGGAAGTAGGAAGAAGGAAGTGAAAAACTCGTAGAAGAATTCTCCCCTTGCTCCTAGTATGTTCTTGCCTCGTTAGGTCGAATCCCCGGTCTCCTTAGCCTCCTTAGGTCTAAATTATGTCAAAAGTATATCCAAGGTCCTCAAAATACCGTTTTTTCATGTATATATACCAAGTAGGGTTGGGCCCAAACAATTCCACCTTCTCCTACGCGAAAAAAGATACTTTTTTCGGACAGGACGTGCGCGGCTGCGGAACCGCGGATTGGCCACGGATTTTGCCCAGTGTTTTGCCCCGTTTGGGCGGCCAGTGCGCGGCCGCGCACTTTGCACCCTGTTCTGTTTGGAATTTGGAAAAACGTAAAACATGAACCCTTTGAGTTAGCTTTCCGACCATATATTATGGAGCCCAAATGGAGTTCTGAGCGAAAAGTTATGTGTATTTTACTAGACAGTGCGCAATATGCCTACTCGATTCTTCGTTTGGTTGCTCTATCATCCGTTGATCCCCAAACACGATCCCGGCTTGATTCCTTGGGCTTTTACTCAGACTTCAAAGCTTCAAATCACTTGAATTCATTCCATAATATCTACATAGCTCGGAATCACCCCTACAAGGCATAAAGCACACCATTAGTGCAAAACACTAGCGACTAAAGCTGAAAGCCTGAAACTCAATTAAAGTGCAGTAAATTAGAATGTAATAATCGACTAAAATACGTAATTTTAGCCTATCATCAATATATATACTTATGAATAGGTCGGAGCCCTATCCCGACCATTTTATATCAGTCAGATATTTTAAAGGCTTTTGTAGACTTGTGGTCACTTATGTCGTTGTTAGCAACGTGATGTAAAAAGTGAGGCCACGTAGGCCTAATATATGTATGGGACTTTTCTGCATGCAGGAGCTCGAGTTTAAATAGATCAGTAACCGTACAGAATGAGTCGCCATGTAAATATGGTACTGGGTGCTTGTTCACCTCACCTAGGTTGGGGTGTGACAAAGTCGTAAATATAGTAATTCACCTTTAGGGGTTGTTTGGTATGATGGAAAAGAAAATTAATTCTGGGATTAAAATTTAGTACCGCTTTATTCCTTGTTTGGTTATTAATCTTGGGATAAGTTATACCAAGGTTAAAATAGTACCAGATAACTTATACGTGTCAGAGGGTAGAATAGTAATTCCAAGATAAGTTATCACAGGGTAAAGCAGTAAAATTGACAGTCCCAAATTACTATAGCATACCAAACACTCAATAAGAAATAATACCAGAATAACTAATCACATCATAACTACCATTATAACTAATGCCATCATAACTTGTTTTCAAACCAAACGCCCTTAAAGTTTCCGAAATTGCAAAATTTTCAAGAACTCATTTGCATATAATATCAAATAAATTCAGCCATATGTCAGAGGCAGATCCAATAATTAAAATTTAAGGGGTTTAACTTTTAATATTTTCAGTATTAAACTCATTATACTATTAATATTATGGGTTCAGTTATAAATTTATTGAGATTTTTATTAGATTTCACTACTAAAAAATCTGATTTTAGCGACGGACAAATTTTGTAGCTAAATAGAAAAATCCGTCGCTAATGCCATTTAGCGACGGATTAGCAACAGATTATCAAAAAATTCAGCTAGCTACGAGCGTCTTAGCGACAAATTAGCGACGACGTTAGTAGCTAATTATAGTTTTTTTTTGTAGTATATATATATATATATATATATATATATATATATATATATATATATATATATATATATATATATATTCACACACACACTCTATGTCAAAAGTTATGAGTTCAAATGAACTCGTAGCCGATAGGCTACCTCCGCCCCAGCCATGCAGGGGCAGATGCACTTTTATCGAATCGTTGTTACGCGACACTGCTTCGTTGGAAAATATTACTAGGCATATGTTCTATTAATGTGAGAAAACGGATAAGTAGGAAAAATGACACCACTTGACATAAATTGTTTCTTGGTGTATTGGTTATGTGCTTGATTTTGCTTTAAGAGGTCAAAGGTTCTAACCTCAACTAGCATATTTTTTTTGTAAATATTTGAGAGAGCATCTATGTTTAAAATTGTGATGAAGTAGAATTCAACTCGGAACTTTTTCTAACTTAAGACTCAACAAAACCAATAAACTAAGGCTATTTGTTGTCTAAAAATATGATATTAAAGTTATTATTCTCCCTTTTTTAATGAATTTCGATACCACTTATAAAAAATTTTGTGTACGCTCCTGCAGCCATGGGTAGGTTTTCAAGCCATGATTCAAATGTTTTTTACCTTGCAGCGTCATTTGGGGAACAAGATACTGTTCATCAGAGATATATCTCAAATATGGATCTTTTCCCTAAATTAAGGTGTCCCATTTTGTTATGACATGAATATTGAAATAAGAGTTGATTTTTTTATTATAATTAGATTAATGAAAGAAGACCTAAAATGTAGATAGATTTCATATTTCAAAATATTTGAACTAACTGAAAATTTATGTATAAAAAGAAAATAAATTATAGACAACGTAAATGGAAAAGTAAAACCACCATCAAAATATTGGATGTGACTTCAATTGGCTTAAATAAATGGGTTTAAGTAATATAAACTAACCGTATAAGATTTTTATTTTCATGTTATAACAGGTTATTAATTCTCTATTTTTCATGTTATTAATTAGACCATATTTGTTATAAACAGTACTAATTATTAGTGCATAAACTTAAAGACCAAATGGTTTACGGAAGAATCTGTTAATAAAGAGCGATGTGATGTTGCATAAGATTAATAAGAAAACAGTTTGGCCTTTAATTAAGGGGAGGTCAGAATATCTAGATCTTTTATATTGAAAAAAAAAAAACAGAGTTCGCCCCTCCTAATGATCTGAGGCAATATACCTATAAGCGAAACACAAAATTTTGATTATATTGATTTATATAGACATGTATTATAACTCATTTTATCTCAATTGTGTGATACTTTTTCCTTTTTAGTCCGTATGAAAAGTATATTTTTTTATATTTAGAAACAATTTAACTTTAAAATGCTCCCTTTACCCCTATTGAAATGATTTATAGTCGTACAAATATCTAAAGCTTATTTTAGACCATAAGCTCTGTACCTAGTCAAATGATACCACATAAATCAAGACAGAAGGAGTGTTAAGGAGCTACAGTCATGGCATAAATTGAAGGTTCTAGAAGAAGAAGAAGAAATGAAGGAAAGATGTAATCTCTATTATTAGTTGACAGAGAAGAAGAATGAATAGCTGTACAGTACCACTAACTAACTACTGTATTTATACAAGCATACCACTAACTAACTAACTATTGGTAGTTACAACTAATTACCCTTAACTAATAAATAGTTGGGGCCCACTATACTCAACACTCCCCCTGAGGGATGTAATACATCTTTCATTCCCAGCTTGTCTAGTAGATAATCGTGTTGTGACTTGCATAGACTCTTAGTCAACAGATCTGATAGCTGCTCAGTTGTTCTGATATGTTGGGTTTTAATCAGGCCTTGAACTAGTTTTTCTCTCACAAAATAACAATCAATGTCAATGTGTTTGGTTCGTTCATGAAAAATAGGTTGAGCTGCAATTTGTATAGCAGCCTTGCTATCACAATGCAACAATATAGGCTGAACCAGTTCAGTTCCCAGCTCCTTAAAGAGTTCTGTTATCCACACAACTTCTGCTACAGTGGAGGCCATACTTCGAAATTCAGCTTCAGCAGAGCTCCTGGACACAGTTTCCTGTTCTTTTGACTTCCATGATATCACCGCTTCACCAAATTTCACTACATAGCCTGTCACTAATCTCGTTGACTATACACAGGCCCCCGAATCAGAATCACAGTATGCATACAGAGATTTGCTTGCTTTTGCAGGCATAAATAGTCCAAGTCCAGGAGCAGTTTTTATGTACCTTACCACTCTTTGAGCAGCTTCTATATGAGAAACCTTAGGTGCAAGCATATACTGACTTAGCACTTGAACCACAAAGGTAATGTCAAGCCTTGACATGGTTAAGTACAACAACCTTCCAGCTAGTCTCTGATAGCCTCCCTTGTCTTCAAGTTCTCTATCAACTGTAGGCCCAACATCTAGTATTTGCTTGTCAAACTCAATGGATGTGAGCTTGTGATTGAACTCCAGAGGTGTTGCTGCTGGCTTTGCACCTGCTAGGCCTAGTTCAGAGAGTAGTTCTAGAGCATACTTCTTTTGGCACATAACAATTCCTTCCTGAGATCTAGAGAACTCAATCCCTAGAAAGTATTTTAGTTCACCGAGATCTTTCATCTTGAACCTCTCCTGCAAATCCTTTCAAACTTGTTTGATCAGCCTTAGACTACTCCCAGTCACTAGAAGGTCATCTACATAGATAAGAATGACCACTAACTCTGAATTCATCTTCTGAGTAAACAAAGAATAGTCATAGTGACTTTGAGCAAATCTCATATCTAGAAGAGCTTCAGTTAGTTTTAGGTTCCACTGCCTAGGTGCATGTTTTAATCCATAGAGTGTTTATTATGTAATCTGCACACATGCTGACACCCCCTGGATTGAAAAGCCATTAGGAACATGCATATATACTTCTTCAAGAAGATCTCCTTGAAGGAAAGCATTGTGAACATCCATTTGGAACACATACCATCCTGAAGCAGCAGTTAATGAAACCACAGCCCTCACAGTAACCATTTTAGCTACAAGAGAGAAAGTTCCTGTGTAGTCTAATCCTTCTTGTTGACTGTAAGCTTTGACCACCAACCTGGCCTTATACCTCTCCACTTCACCAGATGACTTGTATTTGACTATAAACACCCACTTACAACCTGTAGGAATCTTGCAGGAGGAAGAGGAACAGTAGATCAAGTGTTCTTTTCTTCAAGAGTTGTGATTTCAGCTTGCGTAGCCTCAACCCACTTGGGATCCCTACCGTTTTATAAGAAGGATTTGGGTTCACAATAGCTGAGAATGCAGCAAGATAAGCTCTATAGACAGAGGACAGTTGATCATAGACCACATAGTTTGATATAAGATATGCAGACTTAGCTGGTGGAACTACATAATCTGCTAGCCACATAGATGGCTTGGTGGTCCTTGATGACTTTCTGAGTGCTATGGAAGGAACATATGGTTCACCAACTGAGCATGAGGAGAACTTGGTGAGGATAGAGTAGGCTGACCAAGATCTAGAGGAGCTGAGATAGAAGAAGATGAAGTTTCAACTTCATTAGTGGAGTGCTGGCTAGATGAGGTTGCAGGAAACTCAGCATCAACAAAAGAGGAATCATCAAGGGAAACAGCTGATTGTGTAGGTTGTTCTACAAACTCTAAGAAAATAAGGGAGAAACACCAGAGGACATATGCTTAAAAGGGAACACTTCTTCTTTGAACATTGTGTCCCTGCTAACAAAGAACCTTTATGAACACAGATCATAGAGAATATAGCCCTTTTGAGATGAGGAATACCCCATGTGAACAACTAGAATTGCTCTGGCGCAAAACTTATTCCCTTTGTTCATGGTAGTGGCATAACAAAGGCTGCCAAACACTTTCAGATGCTGTAATGAAGGACCTTTTAGAAACAGCTTCTCAAAAAGGGATTTGCCTTGTTGCAGTATAGTAGGCAAACGATTGAGAAGGTAGATTGTTGTAGAGACACACTCTCCCCAAAATTTGAGGGGTAAGAAGGCTTGTAACCTGAGTGCTCTAGCCATGTCTAGGATAGACCTGTGCTTTCTCTCAACGACCCCATTCTGTTGAGGGGTATATGTACAAGAACTTTGATGTACTATACCTTGAGTCTTCAACAAGATCTGCATCTGGTCATTAAAGAAATCTGTGCCATTGTCTGTTCTTAGACATTTGAGTCTGTGATCAAATTGTGTTGAGACCATTGATATAAAGCTTTTGATCACCTCAACTGTATCTAACTTAGAATGAAGTAAAAATAGCCAGGTATATCTGGAGTAATCATCTACCAAGGTCAGAAAATATCTCTTTCCATCATGTGTAGGCACCATATAGAGTCCCAGACATCACCATGCACAATATCAAAGATATACTTAGAGTAAGAAGAACTAGTAGGGAAAGGTAATCTTGACTACTTAACTATAGGACACACAGTTCAATGATGTTCCTTCAGCTGCATATTATGCAAAGCATCTACAGATCTCAAAACCTTTAAAGAAGCATGTCCTAATCTTTGATGCCACAAAGAAGATACAACACAAGTCTTATTGTTTGCTAGATTACTACATTTATTGATGTCACTTGGAAAGGTATGTACAATTGAATTGGAATGAGTGCCTTGTTGATTGAGTATTGCTCTGTCTTCTGCCTTGAGAATGTACAGACCCAACTCTTCCTTACCAATACCCAACACCTTCCCACTTGAGAGTTCCTGAAAGAAACAAAAATCAGGGTAAAATGTTGCTAGACACTGCAACTCCTTTGTGAGTTTGGACACTGAGAGGAGATTATATTTATACTTTGGAATGTGGAGAATGTTCTGAACCTTTTTATTTTTGAAGAAAGAACAAATACCAATATGAGTAATAGACACATGTACTTCTGTTGGTAAATGAACTTTACTCCTAGCATTTTCTGGTATTTCGTCATACTTCTCTAGCAAGTGCAAACTATGAACCATATGGTTTGTCGCTCTTGTGTTTATAATCCAGTTACTATGCATTAAGCTTGTCATACATGCATGTATACTACCTGTTGTTCCTGCAGTGACAGCATTGGCAACAGGTTCAGTCTCCTTATCCTTGTTCAGCAAATGCAGAATCTGCTAATACTGTTCCTGAGTAAAGAAGTGAGCTGGAGAGGTTGGTGTTTGATGTCCTTGACCCTGTATCTCCGAAGTTGGAACACCGGAGCTTGTCACACTGTTAGCCTAGGCATTTTGTGCCCCTCATTTTCTCTTGTTTTTGAAGTCAGAAGGATAGCCATAAAGCTTAAAACAGTTCTCTGTAGTGTGACCGTTGTATTTACAGTAGTCACACCAAACAACACATTTACCAAATGAGTTTCTAGGTCTATAGCCTCCACTGGAATTAGTGTTAGTTTGTCTTCCACCATTTTATCCACATGTATAACCTCCATTAGGGTTATTGTTAGTCTGTCCTCCACTATTATAACCTCCAGTATACACCTTATTACTCATCATAGCAGCTTCATTACCCTCAACAAATACACATTTTTCATTAACTCTTTGACTCTCCACATTAACTATCATAGAATAAGCTTGGTTCAGATTAGGCAAGGGTCGAGTCATGAGGACCTGATTCTTTGCATTCTCATAGGATTCATTTAGCCCTGTGAGAAACTGATATAATTTTTGTATCTGATAGTGCTCTACATGTTTCCTTTATTCAGCATAACCAAAAGTATATGGTGGAGTTAAAGTTTCATACTCATCCCACAATTCTCTCAGTTTAGTATAATACACAGACACAGAGGATATGCCTTGAGTTAATGTGGCGATTTCCTTGTGCAAATAGCAAGCCCTAGATGCATTATCCTTATCAAATCTTTCTTTAAGATCCTCCCACACTGTGTATGCATCGGAAGCATAAATCACTGAACTAATTAAACTTGGTGACACTGTGTTCATTATCCAAACAAGTACAATAGCATTGCATTTATCCCACAGTTCATGTAAATTAGTATCATATCTATTTTTCCTACAAGTGCCTAGAATAAAACCTAACTTGTTTTTACCATGCAATACGGTTTCCATAGATCTACTCCAAATAGAATAGTTTTCTGAACCTTGAAGCTGAATAGAAATTAGAACCGAACCCTGGGTATCAGATGGATGAATGTAGAGAGGATGATTGTGATCGACGAGTTCTGTAGACATTGAAGCAGCAACAGGTGAGCCAACTACATCTCCATTGATTGACATTGTCATAGCAGCAAACGCTTCACCGGAAATTCTTACAATTTTATCAAATTCACACAGACTTAGATACAATTTGGCCGCGATTCAATAAGAAAATCAAAAAATTCCCAATCAGCAGAGAGATTTCTGTGTTGAAAAATGGCTCGATCAAATTGATGAAAGGATGCTTCGATACAGCTGAATGATTCAAGTTTTCTCACGGTTGAGCTTAAGGAAATCGAGCATCAAGCTCTGATACCATGTTAAGGAGCTACAACCATGGTACAAATTGAAGGTTCTAGAAGAAGAAGAAATGAAGGAAAGAGGTAATATCTGTTATTAGTTGACAGAGAAGAAGAATGAATAGTTGTACAGTACCACTAACTAACTACTGTTTATACAAATATACCACTAACTAACTAACTATTGGTAGTTATAACTAATTACCCTTAACTAATAAATAGTTGTGCCCAACAAGGAGTTAGGGCTATGCATAATTTGGTAAATACCGAATTACCGTATGAAAACCGAAAATTTTGGTATTTTGTATTCGATATTTTGGTATTCGGTATGGTATTTGGTTTATGTTTTTAAAAAATATGGCACTAGTATGGTATTTGGTATTTTCAAATGAAATACCTACATACCGATACCGTACCGAAATATATTATATATTACACAAAACACATATTATTAATTATAACATAAATATAAAAAATCAAAATTTTACTTTCTTTTTATTCTCTAATTTCATCATTTAACTATAAGCAAGTACGAAGACATTTCTAATGATCAAATTTATTCCTTTATGTGCAATTTTCTCTCTCTAGGTTGATATTTGCTGGTTTTGGACAAAACTTTTGTCAACAAACTTTTTTTGTTTTGTACTTTTGAGTACTTTAGTTAAGTATATTATAGTCTACTATGCGCTTGTTAGTATTCAAACTGAATAAACTGAAGTTACCGAATCGAATAAACCGAAACCAAAAAGAGAAAAACCGAACCATACCGAATTTAATTAGGTACGGTATTGGTATAGCATTTTAAGAAACCAAATACCAAAAATACCGAACCGAAATATCTAAATACCGTACTGTATCGACCGATGAACACCCCTACAAGGAGTACTATTATTTATCGAGGAAGCAAGACCCACTTTAATAGGTACATTTGAAGATCTCTAACATGATCACTCTCAGAGAGGGACATTGGGCTGCTAAATATATATATATATATATATATATATATATATATATATAATGAGACATTTAATCAAGATATATATGATAAAAATTATCCAGTTTCCCTGCAATGTCTTTGTCAAGATTGAAGAATACGTTTCCCTTGTTGATACCTTGCTAGAAAAGGAAAGTGACCCACACCCATAATTGTGAATTATTCAAAAAGAATACCAATAATATCTATCTTATATATATTAAAATATGCAGGTAGGTCAATAGTGTATATCGTCTTGAATAGGGAATATCTTAATGATAAAAGATTGTTATATATCATGCTAGAGTATCCAAGTTCTGTTTCTAATATGCCATAAAAGAATGTAGTAACATCGTATCAGGGGTGTCAATGAATATTTAAAAACTAACTAAATCGATTAAATTGTACCGTATCGAACCGATTTTTAGGTTTCTTTTAGTAAACTGTAGGTTTTTATATAAATCTATAACCATATCGATAATTAAGGTAGATTTTTTAATTTATGAAAATAAACCGATTGTTAATGATAATAGTGTATATCGTCTTGAATAGGGAATATCTTAATGATAAAAGATTGTTATATATCATGCTAGAGTATCCAAGTTCTGTTTCTAATATGCCATAAAAGAATGTAGTAACATCGTATTAGGGGTGTCAATGAATATTTAAAAACTAACTAAATCGATTAAATCGTACCGTATCGAACCGATTTTTAGGTTTCTTTTAGTAAACTGTAGGTTTTTATATAAATCTATAACCATATCGATAATTAAGGTAGATTTTTTAATTTATGAAAATAAACCGAAAAATACCGAACTGTATTGAATAAATTTACATGTGAAAAATATATTTAGATATTAAGTTTAAAATAATAAAGCATTCAATTTTTCCTTGGGCCTTGAAATTATGAAAACAATTATAAGTCAACAAATAATTAAAACTCAAAATCCTAGTTCTCAAACCTATTAGGTTACTCCTATTGAACTTTAATTATTTCCAACATATTCATGAGCAAGACACAAGGTATTCTTAGCAAACTACAAGGTATTGAACATGCTTCCTTTCGTGTAATTCAGATTTATCTTTTTGAATATTTAATCTACTATAGAGTTTAATCTTGAGTCCCAACTCGGTTAATATCTTTTCAGTCGTATGATTTATATTTTCTTTGTCTTTGCTTAAATTTTTTTATGCAGTTGTAGGATAGTTGATGGATTTATACTCTGGCCTTCTTTTATGCAGTTGTAGGATAGTTGATGGATTTATACTCTGTCCATCTTTCATATTTTCTTAATTCATCCACCCTTTAAATAGTAAAAATGTCTAGAGAAATTTGCTAAGTCCTATAAAAGTACGTATGCTATTTGCATTCTACTTCTATTAGTGACTTTTACATGATATTATTAAAAATACCGAAAACTAACTGAACCGTACCAATACCGAAAAGAAACAGACATGGTTGGGATTGTTTCGAAAAATCTAATTGTGATTATACATAATAGAATAATCGAAAAAGTGGTATGATTTTATAAAATAATTGGCTAAGCCGAATCATTGACACCCCTACATGGTATATCCAAAAAAGTATATTCGAAAAATAAATTCTCGACTCAGAAAATGCATCCCATAAAGTTGCAAAATGGGTTATTTCAAGTTAATTTTTTAATATCTGATGCAGTAAGTTAGTTACTACTTTTAGCAGGTTTCTATTAATATTTATCATAAAAATTTATCTCTAATTACATTATAAATGCGAGATAATATAAATACTATATTTTTACACAACAAGTGTAAAGTTACATAATTCAAATATAATACTCCCTCCGGTCCAAAATAAGTGATTTTTTTGTTGTTTTCACACATATTAAGAAACTCACCTTTTAACATTAATTAGCATTGCAATTGACTATATTAACCTTTACTATTTCTTCACATAAACACTCCTAACACATACTCCAACATTATTTACTCCAAGTGCAATGTAGGAAAAAAGTAATTAATTCATTCTTGAAATCTGAAAAAATTACTTATTTTGGACCACAAATAAAAGGCCAAAAAATTACTTATTATGGACCGGAGGAAGTAGTAATTAACAGTTTCTAGAAGGGCCGCAATATGCTAGTGTGACGACCCAAAGGGGTCATCACCGGATTTCTCTCTTTTCCGTGCTTCCGAGGCCTTGAAAACCTCGCTTTTAGTTGCCTCGATTTGCGTGCGCAGTCCGGGCACGAAGCCGGAAAGCTTTTATGTTGAAATGTGTGAACTTTGTGAAAAATTTGAAGAATTTTGATATTAATATTGCTAAAGTTGACTTTGGTCAACATTTTTGGTAAACGGACCGGACCCGTGATTAGGCGGTCCCGGAGGGTCCGTAGAAAAATATGAGACTCGGGCATATGCCCGGAGTCGAATTTCGTGGTCGAGAGCCCGAGAAATGAATTTTTCTGTGAAATTGTTTTTCTGAAATTATTAAGGAAAATGGAAATAAAAATTGATTAAAAGACTATGGTATCGGGCTCGTATTTTGGTTCCGACGCCCAGTACAAGTCTTAAATATGTGTTAAGCGCTTTCTGTAAAGTTTGGTCGAAATCGGATGTCATTTGACGTGTTTCGGACCTAAATATCTAAAATTTGAAGTTATGAAGTTTGAAATGAAAATGATGATTTTGAGGCTTGATTCATTGATTTTGAGGTTATTTTGGCGATTTGATCGCTCGAGTAAGTTCGTAGGATGTTATTGAGTTAGTGTGTGTGATTGGTTAGGAGCCCCGAGGGCTCGGGAGTGAATTGGAGGTGGTTCGGGGTGTTTTTGCACTTAAGAAGTTATCAGATTTGCTGCAATTTTTGCACAGGGGTTTTCTTCATCGCGTTCGCATCACTAGGTCCGCGTCCGCGTAGTTCTGTGCCTTCTCACTTCGCGTTCGCGTCTTTACCCTCGCGAACGCGTAAGCCAAATTCGAGCCCCAGTATTTCCCTTCATCGCGTTCGCGCTCTGGCCATCGCGATCGCGATGATTTGTTGTGTCCTCTATCTAGGGGTGTGCATTCGATTTATCGATTCGATTTTGACCCTTATCGATAATTACTTATCGATTATCGATTTATATATATGCTTATCGTTATCGTTTCAATAAGGTTTCGATTTTTTCGATTTCGATTTATCGATTTTGGGGGCTTATCGATTCAGTTATCGATTACACCAATAAAAAAATTTGCGGGATTCCACGGAAAGTATATCGCTATAAACGCGCCTAACTAATATGGACAAAAAGAAGCTAAAATAAGACAAACACCATTTATAATATAAAAATTGTGTCAACAAGCACATGCAACAAAACTAAAGTAAGGGATCAAATGTATGCCACCAACACTCCAACGGTATAAAAAAACAAAACATATCATCACGGCTAATTCTGTTTTCCATTAATTTGAACTTCATTCCCTTGATCTTTAAATATGATCATTCCTTAAATATGGTAGAGGAAATAATAGGGTAAGGGACTTAGGGTAAAGGAAAGGGTATAGATTAGGGAAAAAAATATTGTATAGCCGCTTTCAAAATAGTAGCGGAATATATATACATTCTGTATGTTATATTAATCTACACAAATAGGTAATTACTCATTTAACAAGTGTGTACAGTCTAGGGGTGTGCATTCGATTTATCGATTCGATTTTGACCCTTATCGATAATTACTTATCGATTATCGATTTGTACATATGCTTATCATTATCGTTTCAATAAGGTTTCGATTTTTTCGATTTCGATTTCGATAACAAATAATCGATTCGATTTATCGATAAACCGATTCGAATGCACACCCCTACCTCTATCGCGTTCGCGTCCCTTAACACGCGTTCGCGTAGGCCAATCTTGGACCCCAGCATTTTTCCTCTACGCGTTCGCATTCCCTTTCACGCGTTCGCGATGCATTGCCCAGTTTACCCTTCGCGAACGCGGCCCCTTTCCCGCGAACGCGAAGGGCAATTTTGCCCAGCGAATTTTTAAGTTAAAAACAGAACAGTAGCTCGGGATTTTCACAAAAAATACACGAACTCCTTTCTTCTCCAAGCACTTAGGCGTCCATTGAAGCTCCCTTTCATCAAAACTTCTTGGGTAAGCATTGTTCAACTTGTTTTCTTCAATTTCCTCTATTAATTACTAAATTCCTAGCCCTAAACCTTGAAATCAAAGTAGAAATGGGGGGTTTTGGGTAGAGTTAGGGCTTTGGGGATTTTGGGTGATTCAACCTCAATTTGGGGTCGAATCTTGAAATAAATTATATATTTGAACTCGTGGGGTTATGGGTGATTGGGTTTTGGTCTGAGCCTCGTGTTTGGACCATGTGGGACCGGTGTCGAATTTTGGTGTTTTTGGAAGAATGATAGGAATTTCATTTCTAGGCTATGGGATTATGATTTTGAGCCCTTAATGATATTATTGAACTAATTATGACTAGATACCATTGTTTCGGAGTCGGATTGTAGAGGAAAGGCGGTATTTGAGGGTTGATTGCTATTCTTTGGACCGAGGTAAGTGTTTGTTCTAACTTTGGCTTGAGGGAATAGGATTAGGATGTTATTTGCTACTTGCTAAATGTGGAGTATGGTGTATAGGCATGGTGACGGTTATCTATGCACCGGAGTCTAGCATGATCATGAGTCTTAATTGCTTTTAATTCGAATGAAGTGACACGACCTTCTTGTTTAATAGGTAAATTTCATATAATGTGAACAGTTGAGGAAGAATTGTGATTGGTATATTTTGGAGCGTTGGCTCGAACAAGAATGTGATAGTTGAGAAAGAAGTGACTTAAAATAGGATGTGTTGTGATTATTCCCTTGCCGGGACGTGTAGACTATTATTATGTACTCTCCCTTGCCGGGATATTTGGGTTGTTAGCTGTACCCTTGCCGGTTTAAAGTGTTATGATGTCGAATTCCCCTAATGGGGCCTTCTTTACAAAGTCAGATATTTTGAACTATAGTATGGGATCGTGTGGCACGCCGTCCACTTATATACTATAATATGGGATCGTGTGGCACGCCGTCCACTTATATATTATGAAATGGGATCGTGTGGCACGCCGACCACTTATATATTATGAAATGGGATCGTGTGGCACGCCGTCCACTTATGAATTAAGAAATGGGATCGTGTGGCGCGCCGACCACTTATATATGAGCTATGGTATTGAGATAGTTTCGTCGTTATATCCGTTGATCTGTATTCGCTGTATTTTCCCCGAGCATGCCCCCTTCCCCTTTTTAGTTGATATTCTCTGTTGTTATTTCTGTTGCCTTTGTATATATATATCTGCACAGGTTGTTTTTGGTAGGTCCTGTCTAGCCTCGTCACTACCTCGCCGGGGTTAGGCCAGGCACTTACCAGCACATGGGGTCGGTTGTGCTGATGCTACACTTTTGTGCTTTTTGCACAGATCATAGTACCGGAGCAGGAGCTTTTGGACAGCAGTAGGAGCGTTGGGAGCTTACTTCAGTCCGGAGATTTCCGAGGTAGCTTGCTGGCGTCCGCATGGCCCGGAGTCTCTCTTATCTCTGTCTTTCGTTTGATTTCCCTTGTATCGGATCAGACAGTACTTTATTCTTATTCAGACTTTGTTTTTAGCATTCAGTAGAAGTTCGTGAGTTAGTGACACCAGATCTGGGTAGAGGTGTATTCGAATTTCTGCACTTGGTTTCAGTTATTTATGTATCGAGACTTCCGCTTTTATATTAATTGCCTCGTTCTTCTTTATACTGTTAATGATGTTGAGAGAAATATTAAACTAATTGGCTTGCCTAGCTCCTATTAGTAGGCGTCATCACGACTCCCGAGGGTGGGAAATCCGGATCGTGACAGCTAGTAAAAGAGATAATTAATGCTGTAGGATTGTAACTTGTATCAGTGATGCTCCTTTACCTAAAATGGAGTAGTTGAGTACACTTGAAATTAGAAATCTAATCTAATTCTTTATTAGTCGGCAAGAAAATTAAATGCCAACGACTTTATCGGTGTGTTTGGTACAAAGGAAAATTCTTTCTTAAAAAAAAAGTGATTTTATTATTTATTTTTTCCTCGTTTGGTGGATGGGTGAAAAACTTTTTTTGGAAAATATTTTTCTAGTGTTTGGTTAGAAAGTAGAAAATATTTTTTAGGAATATAATTTTGTATGCTGCTTTACTCA
>NW_017675919.1:31246-34946 GCF_001879085.1 Nicotiana attenuata | reverse complement strand
CCCCCCCCCCCCCCCCCTTTCTCCGAATCTCCATGTTTCTTGTGCTCACCCCCTTCCCTCTCTCCCAAATATCCAATGTTTTCAGGACTCTATTTTCTTTAAGAATTTAATTATTTTTTAAAAAATTGACACAAACCCAAAGGAACTAATGTATAGCTTTACTTTTTCGCACAAAAACAATGTTGGAACTTGTGTTCCATAACTAAAAAGAAAATACTCTTTTTTTGTTTGAAAAAAAAGTACTCATTTTGTTGAAATAAAAGAAAATGTTTATTCTACATCATGAAAAGAAAATAGTCATTTTGTTGAAATAAAAAAAAAAATTTATCACATCATTTTGTTGAAATGAAAGAAATAATTTTTCTACATCATAAAAAGAAAATATTTTTTTACATTATAAAAAAAAATACACATTTTGTTGAAATGAAAAAGAAAATATTTTATCTAAAATATGAAAAGAAAGTATTCCTTTTTAGGGGTGGGGCAGGGTGGGGGTGGATGGGGGTGGGGTGGGGGCTAGAGGTCGGGTGTGAGAGTTGGTGGGGAAGGTTGAGAAAAAGTTTTGAAAAATATTTTTTTCCAATTAGAGAAAATAAATTCGTAAGAAAAATATTTTTCAAATCATTTAAGCCGATCGAATATAAAAAAATTAAAAAATATTTTTTTTTCCTTTGTACCAAATACACCATAAGAGAAAAAGAAAAAATTGGTTTAGACTAGATAAAAAGGTCTGAAATATGAGTTGAAGGATTGATTGATATACTTACGCCTTTAGGACGTAACATATGAAAATTTCTAAATGAGGATTTGATTTTCACCAAAATATTCGTTTTCTTTTTCTATCTGCCGTCCCCTCCCCAAGAAAAAGTAAAACATGAAACATCAGTCTGATCTGGTAGATGCTTAACAGGAAAAGATGGCGTTTGGCGTATTGGCTGGAACCATACGGAATTTAAGAAAAGTATCGTATTTACAAAACATCTCGGGTTCACGATTAAAAGAAAAATCGCACCTAAACGGGTGTGACGCAAATAATTAAAACGTATATAATTTAAATCTGATAGAAAATCTTGTCTGCCAGAAAGCTACTCGAATCGCAATCACTTTATAATGACAGGTGCCAATATATATAACCCATGTTATCATATTATATTGCTTTGAAAG
Organism: Nicotiana attenuata; assembly: GCF_001879085.1. Classification (NCBI taxonomy): domain Eukaryota; kingdom Viridiplantae; phylum Streptophyta; class Magnoliopsida; order Solanales; family Solanaceae; genus Nicotiana; species Nicotiana attenuata. The sequence continues at coordinate 33,782 of NW_017675919.1, read as the reverse complement.
TAGCTCAAGACCCTACTCAGTAATCAGTTGACATACAAGTCCTTATGGAAGAGGACAATAGGTTGGCTGGTTGACAAGCTAATGGCACTTTTTTTGTAATGTATCCATAGCTTTTGTACAATTCCAATATTCTAAGCTAGCGTTTGATCTTAGATTTTTAAATTTATTTTAAAATTTTTAATTGAGTGAAGTTTGGTTTGAAGATGAAAAGTTGTTTGGACATATTTTTTCAAAACATATTTCATTTCTTTTTTTATTGAAAAAAATCTGAAATATGACTTATACCCATAAGTTCTAAAAACTATCAAAAAATCAAACAAACAAACTTGATAATCTTGTATATGCAGAACCTTCATCGATGCCATTCATTATCATCATCACAAACCATTGTCCTGAATATAGATAAGTTTGGCTCAAAATTATTGTTTTTATAATGAACTACATAACACACTATTCTAAAATCATAACCTGATATTTTAATATCAACAGCTAATAACACAATTACTAGCCACTATAATTTGTCAAATTGCAATAATATTACAAGTTCCATCATTCCAAAAGAATTCGATACAAAATAGCAGACACCTTGGTTTCGGGAGCAAGGCTTCCGAAGACAGCAACGAGAGTATTCTTAGACAGAAAATAAAGTATTATTTAGCATGAAATAATGTGCAACATAAGTTTATCAGAGTTTTTTCCTCTCCTACAATAGCTGTTGAAGTCACTATTTATAGCTATACCTAGGGAACAAAGTCCTAGGATCAAGCCCCTCTTAAATGACAATAATGGGGGTCATTGATGAATATGTAACGACAGAATATGAATACCAAAATTCTCTGTAACGGATGTGTATAAATACTGAGTAATATTCTCCATTGAATGTCATCTGGTGACAAATATTTATTTGTCCTCGTTGATAATGTTCCCTTCGGGGTCTACCCAGTGCCAACCGAAGTTGTTGTCCTCGGTCTTGGTTTTCACTTGCTTTGTCTTCTGTCTGCCTCCGATTCCACGAGTCACTTTACTATTCAAGTATTTAATGTGAACCGAATTTACCCTCTCCAATATAAAGCCTTGGTTGAGAAGAAACAAGCACTACAAGAAAATGAAGATACGACGACATTTGTTTATTAACCTTTTTAAATGTCGCAAATTCGTTTATCGACATTTATTTTACATTTGCATCAGATGTCGTAAATTTCAATGTCGTTTATTTTCCGACATTTAGGTAAATGTCAGTAAGAATTTTACGACATTTAGTTTACTACACTTAAGTAAATGTCAATAAGAAATTTACGACATTTATTTTACAATATTTAGGTAAATGTCAGTAAGAAATTTACCACATTTACTTTTAAATTTTAAAAAATGTCAGTAAGAAAATTTACAATGTTTATGAAAATGTCGTATTTATATTTACATGACTGTCAAAAACGATTAGTGACTTTTTTCACAACTTTTTAAAATGTCGTATTAAAAATTCCAACATTTAGATTAACGTCGATACCAAATTTTTTAAAATATTAATAAGAATCCTCTGTTTAGTTTTATCATAACACTTTACATTCAATTTGTACATCCACAAATTTCAACCTTCAACTAACATGAAATATATGTAAAACAAATGCCTTTTAATACTATAACTAAAGAACAAAGTAGCAATCTAAGAAGTACTATGTACAAATAGATGATGCTAAATTAAATGATTTGTTCTCAAGTAAAACTCAAATCCAACTAAATCATAAAAGATAGTAATTTTAACATGTAACTACGTTATTATCACTTTAGAATGAATTCCCTTAATTTCTATACTAAATCCTGCAACAAAGCCTTTAGAAACAACTTCTCCATGAGTCAAACTTTTAATTGCCAGTAATTCTCCTTCAAAAATGTTGCACAAGAAGTCATACAGAAAAGAAAAAAAAACTTTAACCATATAAGAAAGGGAATTCTTTCCTCTTTGATTATAACAAATTAGTTGTCACGACCCGAATTTTCCACCATCGGGATCGTGATGACGCCTACTCGTGGTAGCTAGGCAAGCCAACTTATTTACCTTTCATCAATAATAAATCTGTTAACAATCTTTAGCATCAAAAAAAAATATGGAATTTAATAATAACAATAGCGGAAGTCTAATTTATAAGTCTGAATCAAAACGCGGAATAGTCAACACTAGCCTCTACCCAAGATTTGGTGTCACATTACTCACGAACCACTAAGAATAAACTAAATACAAAGGTCTGAAAGAAATATAACAGCTGTCTGTCTCGAAAACAATGAGGCAACAGTCGAAAAGGAAAACATAAAGAAGAGACGCCGGGCCTGCGGACGCCTGCAAGGCTACCTCAGTCTCGTGATAATGAAAACCTGCTCCCGTACTAATGCTGTTGCTGCTCCTCAAAACCTGGACCTGTGCAAAAATGCACAGAAGTGTAGCATCAGCACAACCGACCCCATGTGCTGGTAAGTGTCTAGCCTAACCCCGGCGAAGTAGTGACGAGGCTAGACCGGACACCACATAAACCTGTGCAGT
>NW_017675919.1:0-30049 GCF_001879085.1 Nicotiana attenuata | reverse complement strand
GACTCACGGTCATGCTAGACACCAATGTATAGATACTCGTCACCATGCCTATACATCGTACTCGATCACATAGCAATTAGCAACAAGACTCAACTCCTATTCCCTCAAGCTAGGGTTAAACCAAACACTTACCTCGGTCCCAAGAATAGCAATCAACCTTCAAAGACCGCCTTTCCTCTACAATCCGACTCCGAAACAGTGATATCTAGGCATGATTAATTCAATAATATCAATAAAGACTCAAGGGCAACATCCCATAGCCTAGATATGAATTTTCTAGCATTCTTCCAAAAATACCAAAATTAGACACCGGGCCCACATGGTCCAAACTCGAGGCTCGGACCAAAACCCGATCACCCATAACCCCACGAGTCCACATACATAATTTGTTTTAAGATTCGACCCCAAATTGAGGTTGAATCACCCAAAATTCTCAAAACCCTAACTCTACCCAAAACCCATAATTTCTACTTTGATTTCATGATTTAGGGCTAGGATTTCCGTAATTAATGAAGGAAATTGAAGAGAAAACAAGTTAAAGAATGCTTACCCAAGAAGCTTTGATGAAGAAGTGCTCTAAAATTCGCCCTAGGACTTTGGAGAAGGAAGAGTTCGTGAAGTGATATGTTTTTCCCGTCACTGGTTCTGTTTTTGGCTTAAAAATTCGCTGGGCAAAATTGCCCTTCGCGTTCCCGGGAAAGGGGCCGCGTTCGCGAAGAGTAAACTGGGCAATACATCGCGAACGCGTGAAAGGGAACGCGAACGCGTAGAAGAAAATGCTGGGGGTCCAGGGACTGTTATTCGCGAACGCGATAGGGGAATCGCGAACGCGGTGAAGGGGGGATTTGTAACTACGCGAACGCATGAATATGTTCGCGAATGCGAAGGAGGAGGAACTGAAGCTATGCGATCGCGTGAGTGGTTTCGTGAACGCTAAGAAGGGGAACGCCAAAGCACTGCGAACGCGGGCCTGGGACCGCGTTCGCGAAGAACAAAATGACTGTGTAAAAATTGCAGCAAAATCTGATCCTTCCTAAGTGCAAAAATACCCCGAACCACCTCCAATTCACTCCCGAGCCCTCGGGGCTCCTAACCAATCACACCCACTAACTCAATAACATCCTACGAACTTATTCGAGGGATCAAATTGCCAAAATAACATCAAAATCGTTGAATCAAGCCTCAAAATCATCATTTCTGTTTCAAACTTCATAAACTTTCAGCTTTAGATAATTAGGTACGAAACACGTCAAACGACGTCCGATTTCGACCAAACTTCACAGAAAGCGCTTAAACAATATATAAGACTGGTACCGGGCGTCGGAACCAAAATACGAGCCCGATACCACAGTCTATTAATAAATTTTCATTTCTATTTTCCTTAATAATTTCAGAAAAATAATTTCACAGAAAAATTCATTTCTCGGGCTCTAGACCTCGGAATTCGACTCCGGGCACATGCCCGAGTCCCATATTTTTCTACGGACCTTCCGGGACCGTCCAATCTCGAGTCCGGGTCCATTTATCAAAAATGTTGACCGAAGTCAACCTTAAACATATTAATATCAAAATTCTTCAAATTTTTCACAGAATTCACATATTTCAACATAAAAGCTTTTCCGGCTACGCACCGGGACTGCGCACGCAAATCGAGACAAGTAAAAATGAGGTTTTCAAGGCCTCGGAAGCACAGAATGAATGAGGAAACAGGTGATGACCCTTTGGGTCGTCACATTAGTATACCAAAATAACAGATTGGGATTCTAAAAAATAAACATATTGTATAATGGGTATAATAACAGCAACTGAAAAGAGAAAAGAAAGAAAATAAGACAAAAGAAAAGAGGGGAAAAAGTATCTTATAATTTTTCAAAGTGCCTACTTCACTAATTCCAGTCTTCTTGATTGTGTTAACCTGAGGAGAAATATTAGATTGGTTACTTATATAGATTACAAAATTCAATATTTGACAAATTATAGAATACAAGATACAATAATAAGACAAAACCACATAAGATTTTTTATTTTATATTGAAAGATACTTTATTAAAATATAGCTAAGGTAGCTTCAGACAACTTTTTCACCATATAAACTCTTATAGCTGAGGTAGCTTTTTGAACTTTTACCTCAACCCTTTATCAAAATCCCTTTGCTCAGCCTGAGACTGCAGAGCCATTATCAAAACTTGGAGCTGCTCCTTTTCCTAGAATTCGAACAAACTCGATGAGTGTCTGGTCCCATAACTTGTGCATACACGTTAGGGAGCACTTCCAGAGATATTTAACTCAGGATACATCTTAACAAGTTAATTCATTTCTTCTTCTTTTTTTGTTTGAAAAAATAGTAAAATAATGAAAAGTTATAATTTGTTGTGGTCACTTGCGAGCACTTGGTTCACTTCTTCAACCACCTATATCATTACTAAATCAATATATATATATATATCAATTCCGTGAACTTCCAACATAATTGATCCAAACCTGCTACATTTGATAAAAAATTTCCTGTTTCATTCCTCTAGAATATGAAGGTTGATTCTCTATTAATCACTTCAGTAGTACTCAAATAGATAGGAACCTAGTTCTTCTTTCCATGTTTGTCATTAAACTTAGATTTCAAATACAATTTGGAATGGGCAAAAGAAGAACTTGAGTTGCTTGAAAAATTAACAATTTACTCTATTTCACGTAGTGCTTTGCAAGCACTCACAATACCTCAAAAGTAATGTTATCCAATTACTTACAACAACAACAAAATTTTGATCTTTTTTCATAGGTATTTTTTGTATCCAATTCAGTTGAAATTCACTAAGTTACTAATATCACTATTAGTTCCAACCACAATAAATTAGAGATACCCATATTAATGGAGTAATAAGATATACCTTGAGTTTAGAATTAACAATGGTTGGGGACGATTATATTGACTAAAACACCTTGAAATCTAGATAATTTGTGGCCGGAAATAACTTTTCTTGCGGCACCAAAGCTTCCGCCTAACTCTTTCTTCTCTATTTTGCTCCACAATTTGGAGAACCAAGACTTTTCTTAATCCCCCTTCTAATCTTCACGTGCAAAGTAGATCCCTATATCCAGGGGCAGATTTACATTCATGCAAGCGGTGTCATCCGACACCGCTTAGCTAGAAATTACCACTAAATTAAGTATGTAATTAATGATTAAAAAGAGAACTACTTTAAAAAAATATTAGGGTGACGCCATTGACAAATAGGGATGTGTGGTCCACTGGTTTGATGATCTATTTGTCCTCTTGATGGTCGCAGGTTCAATTCTTAGTAGATGCACCATTGTTTTTTTATTACCTCAAACTGACAATAACCCCAAGTGGCCAAGTCTCAACCATTCAACAAACTTTATTAAACGAAATAAAGATAAATAAGCATTAAAAACACCATATAAACTACGAGAAATTGTTCGCTTGTATCTTCTAAAATGATTATATTAATGTATTTTAAAAAGTTGATCACATTATAGTAATTTTTTGTTAGTTCACTTTTTAAAATATCGACACCGCTTATCCAAAATCTTGCGTACGCCCCTGCCTATATCTTCTCACTTTCTTTGAGACTTGGTTGCGGCACAACTGACGTGAAACCCTTCTTTTTTTTTTTTTACTTTATCAAGTCTTTCTCATGAGTTTTGGCCCATTATCTTTTTATCCTTTTTAAATTTTTTTCTTATCTTTTTATTATATTAGTATTATTATTATTATTTGACTAAAGACCTATATATCCTTATTAAAAAAATGTGGAGTATTACATAAATCAACTATAACGTCTAAACTTTCAAATAATTAAAATATTAAATTTTTAAAAAATATTAACGAACTACACATTTAATTACCTCTCAAAAAGTAAATAATCGATAAATTTTATAAGTAACACAAATTAAATATTACTCCTTCATAAATATATAAGTATAATTGTAGTAAAAGAATAAAAGTCTCATAATTTTGGGAGACATAAAGCTAAAAAATAAAGAGCACTAGCAAGTCAAGATATAAATTTCGGCTATTCATTTTCAAAAGAAATATTCAAATGATATTTACCTTCACGATGCTCTCACTCAAATAGTAAAAATGCAATACTATGAGTAGATATTTTAGTTAATCTCAATCTTCATATTTATATATATGAATAGAACTTTTATCATTCACTTGTTAAAATTTTGAGGGTCAATATTACTAATTAGAAAATTTAACATATGATTTACGTAGTAACTCCCGACGTTGAGGATAGGCCTGTTCAAGATGCACAATTAGACATTTGTGGCCCCCTTTCTTGTGTCGAAGACTAGGAAGACAAATAATCCCTCCTAGAATTTTTTGTTCCCCACATTTATCCCCTGCTTCCTTATGTCTAGTATTTAGACAAATTTGACTTTCTTTCTATTTAGAATAGAAAACTTACAACTTTCGTCGTACTGTGCTCTCCAAAGAGCAACTCTTCTCAAAATCTCACTCAAAAGGTGCTGATTTGGAATCCCATTCTAACTAAGAATGAGTCATTGCCCCTCACATGACTAAGCCTCGGACATGAGCCGTCACAACACGTGCCTCGCTCAGGAGTGAGCCATGGACGACAAGTCCCAAAAAGACTTTTAAGACATTAATCGACAATTGCATAACTCGCTATTTGGAGGATAAATATCACAATATTTTTAAAATATAATAATATAAATAATGTTGTTTTGATTTTAGACAAAGAATAATTTAACAATTAAAAAATATTAAAAATTTCACATTAGATGTACATGTTTGTAATTATCGACTAATAATGTGACATTTAAAGTAAAACTTTTTTTTTGTTACATTTGTATCAAATGTCATAACTTTTATGATGTTTTGTTCAAATGTCGTATTTTTACTGTATTTTGTATCAAATATCATTGTTCTTTTACATTTGTATCAAATGTCGTTGTTTTATTGACATCTTATATCAAATGTTATTTTTTGCAACATTTAGTATCAAATGTTGTAGTTTTTACATTATTTGTTGTTGTTTTTACGATATTTCTTCATAAATGTTGTTGTTTTTACGATATTTTATATCAAATGTCTTTTTTACAACATTTAGTATCAAATGTCATTATTTTTATGATATTTTGTATCAAATGTCGTAATTTTGACGATATTTCTACAGTAATGTCGTTGTTATTACGACATTTTGTATCAAATGTCATATTTTGATGACACTTAGTATCAAATGTTGTTGTTCTTGTGACATTTTGTATCAAATGTCGTAGTTTTTACGACATTTGTTCATAATGACATGAATTTCGCGTTTTCTCGACATTTATTTTAAATGTCACTACATAAATGTCGTCGTATCCTCACTTTCTTGTAGTGAAGTAAATTTGGTTGATAAACAGTGAAGTTATGAAAATAACTAGTCCACAAATTAAACAGCGTGCAGAAGTGGTAACTTGATAGTCATGACTATGTAAAATAGAGTACGTAGCTATCAGAGAATCCTGCCTACCACTTAGATATGTGTAAGCAAGATTGCGCATTCATATAATACTGTTGATGGTATTTCGCTCCAACATTTTCAATTAACCTTTCGCTTTCCTCTACGACTATTTTCGCCGTTAATTAATATGCTAATTGGAGGCATGTGAATTAGGGAAAGGACTCCAATGACTTCTTCTTCTATTTCATCCTCCATATTCCTGCTGCCAAGTGCCAACACCTAGTTTGGATTAGAGTTACAACTAATTGATTTCATATACATCGATTGTTAGGCTAAACTTATCCAAATATACTCTTAACGTGATATGATATTTCACTTCGGATATAGAGAATAAATTGGAGGACTAACGATTGATTGATCCCGAAAGTAAAGAATGACGGTTCGACGAGCTCTTATTCGCCCTTGGTGGGCCCGCCTAAAATGTATGATCCTTTGTTAAATGGACCATATCAAGGAACAATCCAAAAAAAGTTTTCACCTTCAATCATAAACAATACTTCGCTAAAAAATTTGAAAGAGAGAGTTAGAATAAATAGAATTCATACTATCTTTCTTCCGAATACTGATTACCAAGAATTTGAACAAAAAGTGGATACGGTTGATAAAAAACCATTATCAACAGAAATTAACGACTACTAAGTCTTCCAAAAAGTCTCACACTTTTAAAAGCAAAGAGGGATCCAGAATTTAAACTTTATGAGTTCAGGTTCGCAATTCTACCACATATTATTTAATTTAATGGGTTCAAAATTTATGTGTACATATTTAATAATTTTTAGGCAATAATACAAGATATGAGCGAAAGCTATGGGTTCAGTTGAATCCATAACTTCTGATAAAAAGTACCTGACACCTTATATTGTTGACAAATCCAACAATATCGTAGGTTGTAAACTAACTAATTGATGATTTTTGACTCACTAAGACACATAATGTATTTGGCAATCTATCTAACTTGTTCACCAAATATACACTTAATAATTTTGAGTTTCGATCTCTATCACAATTATACCTGTTTGATCAAAAGATGTTAAAACTTTTTTTATTAAATCAATTCATGATGATGAAGGAATAAATCTTAGTCAAGTATAATCAACTTCAGATCTAAAGATGTATAATAATATAAAGAACGAAAAGTAAGAACCATCAATATTTATTGATTGTCAAATACCTCATCTTTGATGAGATAGAGAGAGAAAAATCAGTTTACATTCTTCAGAGGAGAGAATTCTTCTAGAAAGAGTAGCGAGGAAGATCCCACCAAAAGAAAAAAGATCCCCCCCCCCCCTATATATAGTTCTGGGATCCTTGCTGTGTTCTTTGTCCGATGTACCCTCATGCGACGACCTTTTTCGTCGTTGTTTGAATATTGTTTCTAACTTGACGTACATTGTAGATGCTTGGATTGAAGTAGGTCGTGGTGCTTCTCGCTATCTCGCTACTTGGGCAGGGCCCCAACTGGGTCGACTATTGTGGTCAGATTTTGACCTATACAGTTAGTCCCTCCGTCCGTCGGGGTCATCCCTCGGTGGGCCCGGCGGGCGGACTGTAATTTCGAGCATTTAGGAGAAATCTGACTGTTCACGCATTGGGTGAAATTTTTAGATTGAGGTAATGGCGCGACACTTCAACGATGCCTTTAGACCGTCGCGGCCGCTCGCAATCGAAGCGTTATTTGATTCGAAACGTCGTTTGTAGTCACTGCCATTATGACATACGTTTCCTGGGGATTGAACCGTTTCATGCCCTATCAATTTTGATTGGCGGCTCTTGGGTTTCCCTCTTGGAGCATTTATGTCCCTATAAATAGGAGAAAAACACCATTCGAGTGGCACAATTTCTTGCCTTTGTTAAAAGAATTTTGTGGATCTACCTCTTCTCCGATACTTCAGATTTTTGATTCTCTCCTATTAGCCAGAAATTGACATCTCAACCTCTTCTTTTTTTCTTAGTTCCTTCGCTCTTTTAAATCGAGATAAAGGGCTAGTAGCTCTTCCCGTGCTGACAATCTTGCCACAACTCCAGCACCGCAAAATGATGTTCTTGCTCCCGGAGAGTGGAAGTGATAGAGGATGAGGGGGTTCCTACGGTGGCCGAAATATTGCCTCGTCCTGGAAAGCCGTGGAACGATTTCCACAGTCCTGCCGGAGAAGAGCCGGAACCTGCTTCTTCAGTTATGACTGAGGCGGGGATTGCGGAGCTGAAGGTCAGATGGGGGATCCCTCACCACGTCGAAATGCTGCCGGCGGTGGGAGATGACATTATACATTTCGATCACCCAGGATATTGTGCACTCTACGCTTATCCCTTTATTGTCGGGTATACGCTTCCTCTCCCTCCTTTGGTGGTATATTTTTGTCGTTTCTACGAGGTGTGCCCGGCTCATCTTTCGCCGTACTTATATAAACTGTTCCTTATGCTGCTCAAGTTCGCGGAGCTTGCCGATCGGGAGATCACTTTGAGACACATGCTCAATATCTTTGCTCCTTCACTCATTCATGGCACGATGATCCACATGCACCATCGAGGGACGAAGAGTCTAGTGCTAAAGATGGACGACAGAGCCAACCGTCATTTTTATGAAAACTATTTTTATGTGCGGACCGAGCACCTTGTGGCGGATTCTGTAGGGTTCCCCGAGAGATGGAACTTCGCTCGTAAGTTTTTTTATCTTCTGTCGGGATTATAGTCGACCGCTTTTCTTTGGGCAGTATTGAACTGTTTTTGTTTTTGTAGCCGCGAGACTATCCCCTGCGCCTGTTGACGACATCCATAAGTGGGTGAACGCCATTCTTCCTCAAACGGCAGGGGTTCGCGAGTGGTCGTCCTTCTATGAGAAATACGGACGTAAGCCCCATTTACCATTTGACTTTGTTGCTTATGTGACTTTTATCGATGTTAGGGAGAACGCGAAGGGCGAGGGCCCCTCCACTTGCATTTTGTCAGCCGACGTCCTCCATTCGGTCCGTCCCGGGGTCTGCCGCCCGACCTACGGCGAGGGCCACCCAAATTGCATCTACGGCCATAGCCGTGTGCGCGGAAGCTGTTCCTCGATATGGGGCTCCGACTCCTACTATATGCTCAACGGGGGAATCTTCCCGTGCCGAGGATCGTGAGGGACCGTCAAAAAGACGACGAGTGGAGTCCGAAATGACTCCATCTGCCGTGGTTCATTCCGAGGGTGGCATTCCCTTGTTGGAGTCTGAGATGGGAAACGATGCTAACCTGTCTGCAGAGGTAGAGCCTGTCACAGTGACCAACCCGTCGACAGAGACTCCGGCCGTTATAAGTGACCAACAGAATACTACGACAGGGATTCGGAGTCCCGAGACCGCTATTGTTACTTCGGGCGAGCCTTCATCATCTGGATCAGGTCGTGCTTTTTCTTCGGCAGCAGAGAAGGGAAAAGGCATCGCGGTCGATAACTACGAATTTGAGTCCGATCTTGATCCCGATGACGTCAGGATGTTTGAAGAGGGCCTTACGCGTATGGTGGTACATGCGGGAGGCCCGTCCCGTATACTTGAAATCTCGTCAGATATTAACCTCCTGGGGGATACGGAAGACCTATTTCCACAGTTTGACCTTTTGTGTTCTGCCGCCGAGAGCGAGTCTCTCCCGGGATATCCGTGATGTTGATTTGATGCACGAAGTGGCCGCCATGGGCCTGAGGGTAAGTTTCTCCTTTCTTTTATGTTCTTTCCATCTTTGGCGACCTTGGTCTTAACCAATATTTTTGTCTTTCAGACGTACATGGTGGAGATTGAGAGTGCCCGTAGGGCCGACACTCGGGCCAAATTTTTTCTGACGATGTTGGAGAAGTATCGATTCTACCGCAACAAGTGCCGTGAGATGCACGAGCGGCTGAGGGCGAGCGCCAGTGATCGATCCCTTGGTGAGGAACTGGAGAAGAGGGATCAGGAGCTGATACAGGCTATTCGCAGGAGTAGCGAGCTCGAGGAGCAACTTCGTGTAAAGGACGAGGAACTTGAAGTGGGCAAAGGGGTTGCCTCAGAGTGTGAGCATCTTCAAGCGAGGGTGCGGTCGATGCAAGCTGTGTTGGACCAGAACGCCATCAGGGTCGAGGCGAAGAGTGCGGAATGGATGGGAAAGTTAACCGAGCTGGAGAGAAAGGTTTCCGGGTTGGAGAATATCGAGAGTGCTTGGGCGTCGGCTTCAGCGAGGGCGGCGGCTTTAGAGGACACTATCCGCGTCCTTCAATCCGAGCAGGAATCTGAGAGGGCGACTATGACGCTTAGGGTGGCAAGGCTCGAAGAGCGTATTGGTGAAATCGATTGGGAAGCTTCTACTTTAGGGGATCGGGTTGCTGATCTTGAGGCTGAAAAGGCACAATTATTGGCCCAAGTCGAATCTGCCTCCGTCGCTATTCCCCGTCATCTGCACAAGCTTTGGGTACATACCGAAGCCCAGCGGGACATATATAAGAGTTTGTGGGAAGCGGGCAATGTTTCTGAGTCCGCATATGAAGAAGCGCGGGCGAAGATGCGAGAGGCTCGTGTTAATTGTGGATATGATCCTGTGACGCTGGAGGCCGACGAGGATGTTGATGCTGAAGAGGGACTTCCTAGAGATGGTGACGAGGAAGATGGCGGTGATGACGCCGAGTGAAAGAGTTGTTCATCTTTGTTTGTGTTGTTCTCTTTTTTTTATTCGTTGTCTTTTCTGTTGTTGTATTTTCCTTTGGACTTGCCCGATTTTAACCTTGTGTAATTTGCGACTATTTGTGCAACTGCTTTAAATAAAGATAAGTTTTCATCGGCGTATGTCTTTTGCGCTTCTCTTCCTTTTGCCTCACAATTTTGGCGTGTTATTCCGGATTTCCGTATGGCGAATTCCTGATTTTCAGGGAATTTAATCTCAGCCGAACTGAGTAGGACTTCGTCGTGTGAGTCTGAATAGATTCTTGTTTGATCTGCCTACCTGGGCGAGGTCGACAAGTGACTTATTTCTTTGAGCAGATTCGCTCTTGATTCAAAACGAGATTATATAACATATTCGTTATTTTGGACGAAGCCAGTCATGACTTGGGTCGTCCTGGTGGGACCAAACTATCGTTGGTTCGTGTGAAAGCGCTTTTCTTTTTGGCGATGGTCCTTGGCCTTATGGGTGTTATTTCAAACTTTCATCGGAATGTTAACCCATCGCTGTTTGAGCGAGATCGAACTCCTCTCTTTAGTGTTGGCCCTTGGTCTTAAGGGTGTTATTTCGAGCTGGTCGAAATGTTAACCCACCGTTGTTCGAGCGAGGTCAAACTCTTCTCTTTGGCGACGGCCCTTGGCCTTAAGGGTGCTATTTCAAGCTTTCGTCGAAATGTTAACCCACCGTTGTTAGAGCGAGGTCGAACTCTTCACTTGGGGGATGGCCCTTGGCCTTAAGGGTGCTATTTTGAGCTTTCGTCGAAATGTTAACCCGTTGTTGTTCAAGCGAGGTCGAACTCTTCCTTTTTGGCAATGGCCCTTGACCGTAGGGGCGTTATTTCGAGCCGGTTGAAATGTTAACCCGTCGTTGTTCGAGCGAGGTCGAACTCTTCTCTTTGGCGATGGCCCTTGGCCTTAAGGGTGCTATTTCGAGGTTTCGTCAAAATGTTAACCCGTAATTGTTCAAGCGAGGTCGGACTCTTCTCTTTGGCGAGGGCCGTTGGCCTTAAGGGTGTTATTTCGAGCTTTTGTCGAAATGTTAACCCGTCGTTGTTCGAGCGAGGTCGAACTCTTCGTTTCTGGCGATAGCCCTTGGCCGTAGGGGCATTATTTCGAGCCGGTCGAAATGTTAACCCGTCGTTGTTCGAGCGAGGTCGAACTCTTCTCTTTGGCGATGGCCCTTGGCCTTAAAGGTGCTATTTCGAGCTTTCGTCGAAATGTTAACCCGTCGTTGTTCGAGCGAGGTCAGACTCTTCTCTTTGGCGAGGGCCCTTGGCCTTAAGGGTGCTATTTCGAGCTTTCGTCGAAATGTTAACCTGTCGTTGTTCGAGCGAGGTCGGACTCTTCTCTTTGGCGAGGGCCGTTGGCCTTAAGGGTGCTATTTCGAGCTTTCGTCGAAATGTGAACCCGTCGTTGTTCGAGCGAGGTCGAATTCTTCTTTTCTGTTGATGGCCCTTGGCCGTATGGGTGTTATTTCGAGCCGGTCGAAATGTTAACCCATCGCGAGTCCCAGTTTTTTTTGGAGAGTTTTGGGTGTCCTCTGGGGGAGTCCCAGTTTTTGGCTCAACTTGTGTGTTTCCTGGGTGAGTCCCAGTTTGCTTAATTTGTGTGTATTGGAGAGTGTGATGCCGGAGAGTATTGAACGTTGCTATCTTGCTAATGTTTGTTTTATGCATATATTGGAATTTTCCTGTTTAACCCCTTCGTCGTTCGGCCTGGAGAGCTCGCCGATGGGCGGGGCGTTAAACTGTCCTTTGAACTTTGGTGATGCCCCCCTCGTTGCCTCGTTCAAAACCTCCCCGAGAGAACCCAATCAGGACAACATCTGGGCGAGGGGATGGAGTACGACTTAGGGGACGTCATTTTCCAGAGGTTGATATGTCTGCGATGGGCGATATTCAAGTTATTTTGTAATAGTTCTTCCACTCTCTAGTTGGAATGCTTCTTTGCTTGATTGCCCAAGCGGCGCTTGTGTTTCTATTTAAGCGAACAACAAAAGGTAAACCAAGATGAGATTTTCCTTACCTCGATCTGATGAGTCGATGAACGAGGGTAGCCTTATAGCGTTGTTCGCTCTGCCTGGCGTTTAAGTGGTTGATGGAATGGTGGTTTGTGGATTTGGCAGCCGCATTCGGCCTTCTTTTCTTCCTTTTTTGTAAACATGCCCTGGCTCTGCGTGGGTTGGGTTTGCCTTAGCTCGTTTGTGGATCATCCGGTGCGTGGGTCATTCGGTGCGTGGGTCATCCCATAAGATGTGCCCATTCTCTTGCGGGATTTGCGCAACTGGCGTCGTCTTCTCTTGCAAGCTTTGAGTGGATATTGGTTGTAACTCCTGCTTCTATGTAGCATCATGATCTAGAGTATAGCATGTGAGGTTTACTTACCGCTCTTTCTGGTGGGTGATTACATTTCACCGGTTTTGGATCTGAAGGAGACTAAGAAATTTGGCTAAGAAATTCCCACAGACGGCGCCAAATTGTTTGACCAAAAGATGTTAAAACCTTTTTGATTAAATCAATTTATGATGATGAAGGGGTAAATCTTAGTCAAGCATAATCAACTTCAGATCTAAAGATGTATAATAATACAAAGAACGAAAGTAAGAACCATCAATATTTATTGATTGTCAAATACCTCATCTTTGATGAGATAGAGAGAAAAATCAGTTTACATTCTTCAGAGGAGAGAATTCTTCTAGAAAGAGTAGCGAGGAAGATCCCACCAAAAGAAAAAAGACCCCCCCCCCCCCCCC
The DNA here is from genome assembly GCF_001879085.1 of Nicotiana attenuata. Classification (NCBI taxonomy): domain Eukaryota; kingdom Viridiplantae; phylum Streptophyta; class Magnoliopsida; order Solanales; family Solanaceae; genus Nicotiana; species Nicotiana attenuata. The sequence goes on along the minus strand of NW_017675919.1, from coordinate 17,147 downwards.
CCCCTCTATATATAGTTCTGGGATCCTTGTTGTGTTCTTTGTCCGATGTACCCTCATGCGACGACCTTTTTCGTCGTTGTTTGAATATTGTTTCTAACTTAACGTACACTGTAGATGCTTGGACTGAAGTAGGTCGTGGTGCTTCTCGCTATCTCGCTACTTGGGCAGGGCCCCAACTAGGTCGACTATTGAGGTCAGATTTTGACCTATACAATACCTTCTTCTCATCCTCCTACCTATTAACCTGTCCATCTCACTCTTCTAGTTCTGATCAAGAAAAGTGTTGCACATCAGCTAAAACGGCACAAATGAAGTGCTGAAAAGAGGTCCCTACAGCTGGAGATTAATTGTCTCCTCCATTAAAAGTACTCCACCCAATAATTAGCGGAGCCACTTTTTTCTCTTTAACGCCTTGTTTTTCACATCATTTTAGGTTATTCGTACTAGAAGAGTATCTTAGAGTCAGAATAATTGAGCCACATGTCTGATGAGGAGAGGATAGTATAGACAGCATATATGACAGTTCCCTTTTGATCGGACGCTTAGCGTTAAGTGGTACACCTGCACATATAGCTTTGATTTTTTAAAGGTTTACCTTCAATGCTTTGGCTCTTCAAACTTCAAAACCATAAATAAAAAAATATATTTATTTTTAGCCGTTTTAAAAAAATAATAGCCGATAATATATATATATTTTATTATATACAAAAAAATATTTTTTTAACTAGCAAGTGCAATTAGTTTCAGCCTACCGGCCGATTTTATATTTTGCCCAAAAAAAACTAGCTATTAATAGCCGAATGCTAGAGATATTGCAAAAACACCATCCGCCGCAGCCAACAAAAGAATGGTTCAATGTTGTTTTCAGTTCTCAACTACTAATGCGGCCCACAATGGCCACGCGTTGAGACCGGCTTCCCCGAGGTCCCTTTTGTTGCTCTAAAAAAATACAAATAACTAAATTGAGTATACATTTTGCACGCCGAGGGGTGTAGCTAGAAGCTAGTGCGTAGGTTACGAGTCTGGTCGAACGCAGTTACTCTAATTTAGATCTTGTATTGGTTTTAAAAATTTATAATTAGGAATGAATTATTAATTTAAACTCAATAACTCAAAAGTACTAAAATCTCAAATACATATTTTTTACTGTATGTGTTGGTTGTGTGGCCTTGCGAAAAATCCTCCTTTAGGCCTTGTTTGCAATGAGATAAGCTATTGCAGTTAGCAAACTACGTTCCCATCATCGATCTATCCATGTTAGCAAGCTATCAGTGTTTAGTCGTAAAGTTTTCGATTTTCACTTTAAGATGAATTTCAGATTTTTTCGAAAATTTAAAAAACTCCAAAAAACTATTTTTCAAAATTTTCACTTCAGATCACTCACAAAAATTCAAAAACAACTCAAAATTATATTCATATCTAAACACACATCTAATTTTCAAATAATATTTTAGTTAATTTTTTTTTCAATTTTTTACGAAATTTTACAATTATTATGCCCACTTAGTATTCAAGGATAATAAAACACTTATAAAAGCTCAAGAAAGAAGAATTCTATAACTGAAAAATAATTTATGGTCAACCATACCCTCCCTTTGAGAATAACTTTTTTGTTATATAATTCTTAATTCAAAATAAATAGATAGAAACATTAAGTATTTGGATATTGGCAAGGTGTCTCACGATTGTGGCTTATTTTTATGATTCCAATCATATAATCCACTATTATATTTTACAAAATAAAAAAATCATTTACAAACATAGAAATGAAGGTAATAAGTTAGCAATATGCATACATATTGTTTTCCTTAAATGCCATGAAGCTGCGTATGGTAAAGGGTGGTCAACAAAACACCTTTTGCCAAAAAATTATACTAATTATTATTATTAATTAAAAAATAGACTTTGAACACCCTTGCATAACTTATTAGTTATTGAATTTCATGGCTTTGCCACTATATTTGCAAGAGCAATAGTTGTTGCAATAAAAACATACTCACACCACAGTATAAGTTACATCTAGATAACAAGTATACATCGAAACATAAGATGTATGATATATATTTATAAATTATTAAATCATGATTTATTAATACATGTCTTCGCCTAATAAAATAACTTAACCATGGAAATTGCTATCACATAAAGTGACTCATATTAGTTACTAAAAACACTAAAATTCGGCGCTGCAATCATGTAAATCATGAAGTGTACGTACGTTGTTTTATTTTAGGGTTAACTGGAAACTGTTCACTGGAAACATTTTTAAAAGGATTATTAGCACCTTAATTATTTTATTTTATTGTTGGTCCAATCAACTCACTAGCGTATAGTTCATAACATATCCTCTTATTCATTGAACAAAAAATTAGATCTTGTGTAAGTCAGGTACTGTAGTTCCTTTTACAAATTGCACAAAAGTACTAGTAATAATCATAAAGTATTTTTTAAAAAATGTGAAATTGTTTGAAAAATCACACTCCTAATTAAATATAATTGAGCTCTAGATACAGTAATATAATGCTTATATATTTTAAAATTTTCTTAATGACATCTTCAAAATAGACTATATGCATGATTGACACCAAGTATAGATATTGGATGAAGATTGCATAGAGCCATTTGACTGATGACTCCACTACGAAAATACACTATATATGTGTATCTCCCTACCAACCAACACGTAAAATAATTTGGTATATGTCCTTGTCCCCAATTTGTGGATAGATCCTTAGTACTCTATAAAATATACTCTAGAAGAGTATTGACGAAATCAGGAATTTGTCTATACATTCTAAATTACCAACTATAATATCTACGTAGTAGTTTATGACCTAATTGATCATTTAGTGGTGTGCAAATTTTTTGTAAGCGATGTAAAAATTTGAAGAACTGAATAGATAAATAATTACTATAATGATGATTAGTGTCATTTAGTAAAAATAATTCAACAAAGCAGTTTCATGTGACACCGTTGGGACACGGTGCGTCTGCCTCTATTACATTTTATGCAATTGTATAACTGATACATGAGTTAAGTAACAAGAATATACATATACGAGAGCAAGAGCTTTAGTACTCAGGTTTTAAAAATATGTAAAGTATCAAAATTCCTTTTCACTACAAGCAATTTATTAAGAAATGTTAAAAAATTCACATAGCCTTTTATCTTTCTCTCGTCTAATAATATAAGGTTTTATTCAAGTAAGATCCTATAGAGTAAATTAGAGAAATTGCTAATCAATACAGAAGTATCGTAAGCTTTTCTTAAGAGAGCGTCATATAAAATAAAATAGTATAAGCATTAAGCACTGATCTTTACATATTTAGGTATATGTCAATTTTCCCAATTATTCATCCAAATATCTTTTTTCTATACGGTAAAACAAAGAATTAAGGAGAGAGTGTTACTTATAGCCACATAAATATTAAAACATATTTAAAACAATAAACTTTTAAATTTTTTTATTTGTTTAACAAACTTTGTGTCAAGTCAAACTAAGACGTTGAAAAGAAGGAGTGCAACTTAGATCATCGCCGTGTGCCTATCAAATAAAAAAACTCTCTGATAATATAGTCCAATCATAAGCTAACAACACACTGTGAAATTTCAATAAGATCGTCTTTATTGGTTAAAAGTAAGAGCTCAAGTAGTATACTGAATGTTTGCAATTTATTTTCACCTTTTTGGCACGCCACGAAATGAGTAGTATGGTATATGTGATGGTAAGTGCCACAGCACGTTTCCGGTCCGTCGAAAATCCGCCTGCGCGGCAGTCAAGTCCTACGCTTGATTTCAACCTTCACAACACTTAGCCAAAATTGCAGCAACTTTGGACTTAGATTATTTTTAGGCAGCTTCAACGTAGTAAGTCTTCGGACTGATTTTAAGCAACGAAATTAAGTAAACACAACAGAAAATATAGATGAACACAAGGCACAATATACATGAAACTCTTTTTCCAACATTGTATTTAACTCGAGCATACAAAGAAACTCAAATCAAAGTACAATGTCGTGTACAAGAAGATCACTCTTGACCTTCATATTTTCTCACAAGACTACTCTTAGCCTTAGGTGTTTTCACTCTTGAAAACAGACTCAAACATGCACTCTACACGTTTCTCACTCATGCCCACAAGCATAAGGGTGCTGCCTTTTTATAACACATGAACCAGCCCCTTTGCCTTACACTTGTTGTACTTAGGCTTAGACACTTGTCTCACACAGCTCATTACACAGCCCACTATTTTAGCCTAGTGTAGTTGACAGCCCCCAACTACTAGGATCATGTAAATCATGCTAATAATAATGGGATCATGGCCCCAAAAATGTACTAACACTTCTACCAACATTTTAGCAAAGCTCAACTGCTGCCTATGTGCACAGCATGTGCCGTAACCGCTCTTGACTTGGTCAATCTGAAGCTTGCTGCCCATTTTCGTGCCTTGGCTTGAATTAGACGCCAATACCTTGTATTCAGCTGCATTGTAGCCACATTTTGCCTATGCCATTACCCAAGAACATGGCCCTTTGCCGTACCCCAATGCCATGACAAGTCTGTCCCGCGCACTGCCTTCCGTTGCACTTTAGCCTGCCTTTGCCATTTCGTTTTGCCTTGCCTTGGCATCACTGCCTCATGCCTTGATGCATTTGCCATGATCAAGTGTCACCCTCAGCCTGCAACTCATTGTCAAGCCATTGCCAAGCTGCCTCGGCTCCGTCAAAGCCTTGGCCATCACTTGCATGTTTCCCTTTTTACCTTGGTGCTACTCGTGCACCTTAGCTTGGCAACACTCTTGCTGCCCCATGACAACACTCCCGTTGTCATGTCAAGCTCAAAGTGGCATAGGTCTAACAAACCACCCACACCCTTTGAAACTCGACGTCCTCGTCGAGGTTAGCTCAATTTGTGAGTTCTAAGGGGTTGACAAGCAATGCCCCTTGGCCTCCCTTCTCTTCCGCCACAATTGCATTCACTCCAGCCACTTGTTTATCACTGGCCATTGCCTCTAATGCAACCCTCTTGTCCGCGGCAGTCATAGCATTTAACACTGCCTTCTTCGGGCAACCCCTTGCTCGATGTGGCCCATCACAAAGGAAACAACCACTGAATTTGCTGCCCTTTTCCTTGCTCTTTGAAGTTCCAGCCTCTTGCCTTCCCTTCCCCTTATCTTCATTTGCATTGTTATTTTCACATTTCTTCTACTCCTTTGCCTTGTCCTCCTTTCCGTCGTTGTACTTTGAAGTAGAAGTCTCATCACTCAAGTGAAAATCGCCCAATGCATCAGCCGCAGCCACAACACTTGCGAGGTTTTGAATATTCTGCCTACGCAACTCCAATTGTGCCCACTGTTGCAGCCCGCTCATGAAGTTGTGCAATTTGTCTTCTTCCGACATATTGCTGATGCTCAACATCAAAGAAGTGAACTCTTTGACATATGCTCTAACTGATCCGATTGGTCTCAACTTTTTCAGTTTTTCCTTAGCAATTGCTAGGAAGGAACTAATACTTCAATTCCTTTTTATGCCGCTCCCACGACTCAATCTTTGATGTGCCCAAACTTTCATCTTCAGCCACACGAGTGCATCACCATAACTTAGCATCTTCGCTCAAATACATGCTAGTCAAGGTTACTTTTTCCTTCTTGTCTTGCACAAGAATTGCATGAAAGTACTGCTCCATATCCCAAAGAAAATTCTCCAACTCACGTGCACTCCTTACACCACCAAATGCCTTAGGTTCAGGAATATTTACCTTGAGACGATCAGCACCACGTTGAGGAGCATCCTCCCCCACAGCACGTCACAGCACAACTGTCTCGGATTTCAGATCCGCATTCTCTTGACTCAGCCTTGCCAATTTTGCCTCAAGGTAGGCAAGCCTTGTCACGAGAGTCTAAATTTCTTCACCTTCAGGAACATTTCCCACCAATGTCTCCAGTTTCGTTAGACTTTCCCGCAGTTCGTTGTTACCACCGGCCATGTTCTCAAACAATACTACGAAATCTGCCACTGCCCGTCGTGTCTCTTTCACGAACCTGCTCCGCTCTGATACCAGTTGTCACAGGCGCGTTTTCAGTCCGCCGAAAACCAGCCTGCGCGGCAGTCAAGTCCCACGCTTGACTTCAGCCTTCACAACACTTAGCCAAAATTGCAACAACTTTGGACTTAGAATATTTTTAGGCAGCTTCAACGTAGTAAGTCTTTGGACTGATTTTAGGCAACGAAATTAAGTAAAGGCAACAGAAAATATAGATGAACACAAGGCACAATATACAGGAAACTCTTTTCCCAACTTTGTATTTAACTCGAGCATACAAAGAAACTCAACTCAAAGTACAATGCCGTGTACAAGAAGATCACTCTTGACCCTCAGATTTTCTCACAAGACTACTCTTAGCCTTAGGTGTTTTCACTCTTGAAAACAGACTCAAACATGCACTCTACACGTTTTTCACTCATGCCCACAAGCATAAGGGTGCTGCCCATTTATAACACATGAACCAGCCCTTTTGCCTTACACTTGTCGCACTTAGGCTAGACACTTGTCCCACACAGCCCACTATTTTAGCCTAGTGTAGTTGACAATCCCCAACTACTAGGATCATGTAAATCATGCTAATAATAATGGGATCATGGCCCCAAAAGCGTGCTAACACTTCTACCAGCATTTTAGCAAAGCTCAACTGCTCCCCATGTGCACAACATGTGCCGTAACCGCTCCTGACTTGGTCAATCTGAAGCTTGCTGCCCATTTTCGTGCCTTGGCTTGAATCAGGCGCCAATGCCTTGTACTCAGCTGCATTGTAGCCACATTTTGCCTATGTCATTGCCCACGAACATGGCCCTTTGCCGCGCCCCAATGCCATGACAAGTCTGTCCCACGCATTGCCTTCCGTTTCACTTTAGCCCGCCTTTGCCACTTCGCTTTTGCCTTGCCTTGGCATCACTGCCTATGCCTTGATGCCTTTGCCATGATCAAGTGTAACCCTCAGCCCACAACTCATTGTCAAGCCCTTGCCATGCTGCCTCGCCTCCGTCAAAGCCTTGGCCATCACTTGCTCGTTTCCCTTTTTGCCTTGGTGCTACTCATGCACCTTAGCTTGGCAACACTCTTGCTGCCCCATGATAACACTCCCGTTGTCAAGTCAAGCTCAAAGTGGCGGAGGTCTAACAGTAAGTCACATCATATTCTGAGTTATGTGCCAAAAATCTAGAGTAGAACATTGTGTATTTGTCCTTTGGGTCAATTCAATTGGCGCAGTAAATATCTATATTCAGTCTGTTTCAGTAGAAGCCACATTAACATGTTTGACCATTCAGTCATCACCTATCAGTTTTTTTGTAAAAAACATGAAAACAAAACTATAGTTTTATTATTTTCCTAAAATGCTTGTATAAATTCGCTGGTTATGATTATTATAAGTTGTTATAATTTACAGGTTGAAATTTTGCTTAAAGCTAATTTACCTTCCCTAATGATAAACCGTAAAATCATCCAAACAATTAAGCTCTCAAATTTAATGGGAAATAAAATAAAACATCAAAGTGTTGCTGCTATATAATTTTTTTTTGTTGCAAAAAAAAAAACACTTAAAAGTAGGGGTGTACAAACCGAACCGGAAAACCGCACCAAACTGAAAAGTCAAACTAAACAGATTAAAAAATCCGACTAGATTTGGTTTGATTTGATTTGGTATTGAGTAAAAAAATCCGAACCATGATACACCATATATTCAGAGAGGGTAAAGAAGTGGGCAGATGCACTAGCCAAGTATGGGAAGGAAAAAATGGACCAACAATCAAATGATGTTTTCTGTTTTGCTAATCCACCAGTTTTCATCTTCCCGCTTTTACATTTTGATGTAATTGGAACTGGGACATACCGTCTAGTCCAACCCTATGTATCCTAACTGTCTTTAATCAATCAAAGCTTTCTTAGCAAAAAAAAAAAAAAAAAAAAGAAACCGAACCAAACCAAACCGAAATATAAATTTATTTTTATATATACTTTTAAGATTTTTTTTATAGAATTTTCTTTAAAAAATATCTAGAAATATTTGGAATTCTCTTGCGGGATATAATATTTAATAGAATATGAAGTGCTCCATATTTACTAACCTTAAATAATGTGTTGTATGATCACTTTCTTATCAAGTATTACTGAAATGCGTCAATCTCTTTGTTCTTCCATATTCATATCATATGTTAAGATCTATTAAATTCTTAGTATATCTTTTTCGAATGTGAAGTGATTATAAATATTTAGGAATCATATTGATTTTTATGTTTAATTACTAAATTCGGTTAACCTTTAAAGTACATCAACAAAAAATTATTGTCAGACGACTAAAATATCGTTACTAAGAAAATTCTCCCATAAGAATATTTTAATAGATAATATCGTTGTCAATTTTTTATATGTTTACTGAAAATATATTACTTATCAAAAATTTAATAAAGTAAGATTGAAATAATATTTAACTAATAAAAAACCCAAAAACCCCGAAAACTCCGACAAAATCGAACCAATCCAAACCGATATAGTTGGTTTGGTTTGGTTTGATAAAAATTGAACCAGCCCGGTCCACGTACACTCCTATTTAAAAGCACAGAAAAAAGTAAAGAAAAAACACTACTTGAAATTCGGCAAAAGCCGACCAAGGTCGACCGACCAACTTTTGGTCCGTCAAAAAATCAGCCAAAAAATCGACCAAAGTTGGTTGGCTTTTCAAAATATTTTATTTTTTAATTTTTTTTTACGAAACCAACCGACTTTGGTCGGTTTTCTTTGGCACAAAAATGCGGAAAGCTATTTTTGAGTCCCTCGAAATTTATTTTTCAAGAAACCGATCAACTTTGGTCGCTTTTTCATAAAAAAAAATTAAAACTAATATTAAAAAAACCGACCGAAATTGGTCGGTTAATTCAACCGGTCATTTTAAAAAACCGACCAACTTTGCTTTGTAATTTTATTTTTTAATAAAACCGACTAACTTTGTTCGGTTATTTTCGTGCGAAAATACAATTAAAGAGTATAAATCAAATAAAAGACAGTCTTAAAACAAAAAGCACCAATGGTGGCAAACTTATGCTATAATCAATTCAAAGCTCTATACAATTTTATCTTCTTACTTTTTGATTTCATTATTGTTGTGCCCGAAAGCTTCTCTCTCGGAATTACTGTTTCTGCTATTTCATCCTCATCTCAAGGCTAAGTATTGCATATTTCTTCAATTCTTTTATTATTTTAGGATCGAATTATTCACTTATCTAAAACCCACGTATAAATTCAACTGTACCGTTTTACGGGTAAATAATTTTTCTCCAACCAAATAAAAAAATGCATATTATTCCTTTCTTTATTTGGTTGCCGAAAGACGGGAAATCTTGTTTCGTATATCTAGTATGTCTTCGGACAATATTTTCTCCCGCATCAGAGATCTTGGGACAACATTCAATTTGAAGTTGAATTTAAAAATAAAATAAAAAAGATATTTTATTTGAAAATAGTATCTCACTCAGGAAAAGATTTTGTGAAAATTAAAATTTTGATAGCACATAATAAAAGTTTGGATCGATACTCTTTTTCACCTTAGATAAATACTTCACTTGAGATAACTATATACACACAAATCACTATTTCAACATTCAATCAAAGTTCAAATATATCTCATTTGAAACCCATAATTTCATGTCCAATTCAATATTTACAAATATTAATGTATTTGCGAATGCTATCATGTCTACACTACTTATTATTCCCACCAAAAAAACAAGAATAAAAATGACATAGTTATAATTTACATTAAATAAATATGCAAAAGAGTATATTTCGCATATTATTTTACACATTATTTCTAACCAAAATGCCATGGACAAATATCAATGGTCCATGGCTTTCGTCAAAATATCAGAACATCTTTTTTTTTTCCAGGAAAATATCAGAACTTAGTAACCAGCAATTCTGGTGGTCGTATCATCCGTCCACGTGGTGCAATCGACAGAGAGAGACTAAGATGATCCTGTATAATTGGACCACGTATTCACCTTCTGGAACAAACTCACATCCTACAAAGATCTACGTGCCCCGCTTTTGATGCCATACTTAACACTCCCAGCATTCCTATTGGCTAATAATGGGCCCCAGAGAAAACCCTCCTTCCGATAGGTTCTGTCACGTGGGGCTCACCTTAAACTAACGCCACGTTCTATCTCTAACCAATCATCTCTCTGCGCTGTTTCACCTCTCTTCTCCCACGTGTTATTCATCTCCCTCACACGCGTCCTCTCCTCTCTCTCTTCCCACTTATAAATTCACCACCTCTCCCTAAACATCTCTATGCATTCATAATTTTCACCTTACTTTTCTTCAACATTAACAAAATCCCATAAGAGATATACTCGGTATATTTCTCCCTTAAGATTGGAGTAATTAAGAGATAAACGCAAAAAAGGAAATGGATGGTAGAGGAGGGTGTTGTATTGCTAGGTACGCAGGGGGTAGTGCGTACGATATGTCAAAAGTAGACCGGATTATGCTCAGATTCAGACCCATCGCTCCTAAACCAGCCGCTGGTGGGTCTGTTTCCGGCGCTTCTACTCCTCCACAAAAGACTGAGGCTCCTCTTCGTACTGGCCGTTGGAAGCGAAGGTACGTTAAAGATAATAAAAACACTAGTAGAACTTCTAACAAGAGATCTAGTAGCGGAAGTCGTAGTCCTACTGGTAGAAAAAGGAAGGCTACTTCACCTGAGGAAAATGATTCCAACGGTAAGACTGTATCTGGTGGGCAAGCGGTAGTTACCTTACCATTATTATCCGAGTCTCCTGAACCGAAGGACTCTCCTGTTGACCATTCAGTAGGTTTTGTGAAAAAACCAGAAAAATATGCTCCGATCTGGTTAAACTTTGGTAGCCAAGGGAATAATAATGATAATGGTCAGATGCAGGGTTACGGAGGGGTTGGTATGGATCGTACCCCTGTAGTGATGTTGCCTCAGCCAGTAAGGGTAGTGGGGTCGTGGGTAAAGGTGGAAAGCGTGACTGACGCGTGGGTTGAAGGGTATGGGCTAGGACGTACGGATGAGGAGAAACTAGTAAATCTTGAGCGGGACATCTGTCCAGGGTTTGTATCAGATGGTTTAAACAGAGTTAGGTGGGCCAATAAGGCGTACAAGGAGATGGTGAGTGAGGGAGACGTAGCAGAGGGGGAAGTCGCTGTTTGGCTTGTGATGAAAGAAGATGTACGGCTGCCGGAGAACAAAAACACGGCGGCGTTCACGTGCCGGGTTAGGGTTATCAGAAGCGGGAAGGAGAAAAACTCGCTGATTCTGCCGTGTGATGTGTGGAGAATGGACAACGGAGGATTTGCATGGAGGTTGGATACAAAGGCAGCTCTCTCCTTGGGCCGGTAGGTCAAAGTAATATCAACTCAACCCAAAGGGTAAAAGAGTAAATCTATCCGCCATCGGGTAATACAACTGCCACCTTAGGCTTGTCTACGTACATGAAATAGCAAAGGCCTGCATTGCACGGTTGAACTGCATGCTTCTCTATCAAAAGAAAATTGTAAATATTTTTTAGAACTTTGTTTTAGTGGGGTTGTGGAAATTGAGCGTTCTCGCTCGCTTTTAGATCTAGCTCTGCTGTTTGATAGGGATTTGCTAAAATACTAGTATTACTACGTACTAATTTGAACCATGACAAGAGATGGTGTTGTAATTAATCTGACCTCGGTTGCTTTTGCGTTTCTAACATAAGATCCTTTTTATTATGTTTAGTATGAATGTATGATGTACCTTCAGCTGTATTATTATTACATTTTTCTGCTGGTATAACGATGAAGGTAGGACAGTAGAGAGGAAATTATATTGAACGTGGTTGTCCCTGGTAGGGCAACGTATCACAAAATATCCTGCTGTGATATGGAAATCTATTCCTAACTAAATTAAAGTAGAGTGAAATCTGAGGTGATATTTCTTGGGTTTAATAATTTGTGTACACGAGCTCTTTAGAAGAATTTTTGAACAAATTACACCTAACTATGTATGATGTATTAATTAAGAGTGGATGGATGGTATAAATGAAGTGATATTTATACCCGATTAATTGGATTGTTTAAGAATTAGTTGAACTTTTTAAATTTCACACTGTTAGTAGACTGACTAGAGAAATATGAAGAGTATATATAAGCACTTAAGAGAAGAAAGCTACCACCTCAGCGAGGTAAAAAATAACAAATCAACATGCATGGAGTATACAATTTGATTATTATTATTTGTTTTTCCTTTTAAGTCGTTTAAAGATACAGAGCAGAAGGAGATGAATATCAGGTTATACTTGTTCAATATTGGAAATTAATGGGTTAAGGAAAGAACTGGAACATTGTTCCTACTTGTAATTATTCTTACCATTTCTTCCTCCTAATAAAACCTTTGCTGCCCAGCTTCAGTATTGTATGTGTCCAAATTTGACAACCACGACAATTACCAAGTGAGACGGGGAACGAGATTATCATGACGCAATATTTGATGGTTGTCGAAATGAAGGATGACGATCAAGAACGCTCAGTCGAGACGAGATGTCAACAGTAGGTTAAACTTAATAGGAGACGGTAAGAATATGCTTTTCGAATATTGTTTACGTTGTACTTTTTAGGATTTCTTGGGAGATTGACCCTTATAAATAGGAAGGATTAGTAAAGAAGAAGGGGATCCGGGACAAAAAAGACAAAAAAATACTTTGTAAAAAGATTCATCTGAGAGTGAATACTAAAGCCGCCTTGTTCATTGATTGCACGAAAAGAGATATACATCATTATACGATATTGGGAAGATCCAAAGATTCCACAATCATCTCATACTGATTCCTTTTTTACGTTGATCGTATTTACTAAGATTTGATTGTGCATTTAAGTTGTTGCATTTATGAGCATTTGCTTGATTCCTACATACTATATTAGATAACATTATTCATCTCGCTTACTTCATCCATCACTTGATCTAGATTTGGTTATGCTTGTCTAAGATTTATCTCATCATTATCATTAGTTGATTTAATCATAAAAGGTTTTAATATCTTTTGGCTAAACAATTTGGCGCCGTCCGTGGGGATTTCTTTAGTTAAGATTTTAGTTTCATCTAGATCATAAAAAGGGATAGCCATCTCTTCCCAGCTTCGCATAAACTAACAATGGCAGGAAAAAGAGATGCAAGGTTAAAAACAATAGCAGGTGTCACAGCCAACATCCCGAACACCATCAATGAAGACGGCAGGGAAGACAACGAAAACGTGACACCAAACGCTACACCTGGGAGAGACACTTCACCTCCTCCGCACGAAAGCGTAACTGCTTCGCGCGAAAAAGAAGCTTCCACGTCTACAACAGGAGAGGCACCACCGGCGGTAAAGAGACTACTGGAAGAGTGGCTAACAAACACTCTAAACAACATACTTGATAAACCCGCTCAAAGGGAGAACAGAGTCATTGCACACATAGATGTCGCGACATTCGCCGGCGAACAAGATGTCCCCCGCACAGGTAACACTCGTACTGCTGTTGACGCAGGTAGTGACACACTCGCAGCCATTCTAAAGAAAATGGAGGAAATGGAAAATGAGAATAAGGCACTCCGCGATCAGATGAAAGAGCATTAAGAAAGGGTCGACAAAATACCAGGCGCCCTAAAGCTGTTACCAAAACGGGACGTTGGTCGGTCCATTGAGCAACCCTACAACGAGGAAGCAGCCCCCCACGCTATTCCAAAATCCTTCAAAATGCCACCATACCTGAAGATATATGACAGTACTATGGACCCAGAAGATCACATCATCCACTACGTCACGGCCGTAAAAGGCAACGATCTTTCGAAAGAACAAGTACCATCACTGCTACTGAAAAAGTTTGGCAAAACCCTAATAGAGGGAGCCCTAACCTGGTACTCACAACTACCAGCACGGTCAATAGCAACGTTCGAAGAAATGGCGGACAAGTTTGTCACCACTCACGCAGGAGCTAAAAAGGCGGAAGCCAAGGTAAAAGACATATTCGCCGTTAGGCAGACGGACGACGAGGGACTCGGGGACTTCCTGGCCCGGTTTAACAGGGTGAGAATGAGCTTGCCGAATGTGTTAGAGGGGATGATGGTATTAGCCTTCCAGAACGGGTTAAGCAGGAATGGGTCGAGAGCGACCAGAAAGCTGTTAAGCAGGCTCATGAAATATCCTCCCACCACTTGGGAAGAAATCCACAACGCCTATTGCGTCGAGGTAAGGGCCGACGAGGACGTCCTCAATGGCCCAATCCAACGGCTGATGTCAGTTCAAGCTGAAGCAAGGAAAGATCGTCGCAATGACGGTCAAAGAGATCAGTTGGGACCCCGCCTCGGCCGAGAGAGACATCAGCCCTACATCAAGACGTCCATTCCACCTCCTCCGCGGCACACAGATGTTCCCCCTTGTTGGCCCAAGTTCAGATGAAGTTTTGAAGATTGACAAAATGAACTTAGTCATGAACCAGGTCCATCATATGAGACAGACACAGTGTTGATATACGTATACACGTGACATACGTATGAAGATAAGTCTCAAGGTTTAGCAACAATATCTTCTAAGGTGATCGAAAAGGTTGCATAGGATAAGGAGTTGTAGTCTCCTTATGTGAAGAGAACTACATCCGGATAAAGAATACGGATTGGAGTTTGAGTTGTTCTAGGACTCGAATTTGATGAAGGATCGGCAATTCGAGTTTTAATCTAACTCTGATTACTAACTCTATAAATAATAATTGTTCTCTTTTACAGGGTAGCACACAAACGCAGAAGTGAAACTAAATTGAAGAGCAAAATAGCAAGGCTTTTTGCAAGCAATTTACGTGAGATTCAAGTGTGCAAACCTGAAGCTACTTGGACAATATAGAAGAACCAATTCCATTGTGTCTTTCTTTTATTCTAGTTCAATTGTAGTAGGTGTTTTAAAATTGTACCTTTCAGCTTTCATAGAAGCAATTGTATTAGTTACTTTGAGTATTCAGTTAGACTTAACTTGAAAGTGTCGCAGCAGTTGAGGCTGTGTGCCACACTGGGATTAGAGTTTAATCCTTAGGTTTACAAAGAGTATTGTAAATGCTGTTTTGGCTCAGTGATTTTATTGGAAGTTTGGGAAAATCCTACTGAGTAGTAGGTCGTGGTTTTTTCACCTTTTGAGCCAGGTGTTTTTCACGTAAAAATCTCTGTGTTCTTTATTTTATGCACTCTTAATTCCGCAAACAGTCTTAATAAGTACATCTTGAAGAACCAGGTTCTTCTAGTGCGAAAATTAGGTACCACACAAATCACACCCCCCCCCCCTCTTGTGTGGTATTGACGTCTAGAACATCAATTGGTATCAGAGCAGGTTATCCTTGAAGAGGCTAACACCTTAGGAGAAGATCAACGATGAGTGCACCACCTGGGAACTGGGAAAGGCAATCCACTGCTAGGCCTCCACTTTTCAATGGTCAGTACTATTCTTGGTGGAAGAACAGGATGAGAGATCACATCATAGGGGAAGACTATGAACTCTGGGACATAGTCACTGATGGTCCCCTAGCAACTACAAAGAAGAATGCTGAAGGAGTTGATGTGCCAAAGACAAGAGCTGATTGCACTGCTGAAGATTTGAAGAAATGGAAAAAGAATGCCAAGGCCAAAAAATTGCTTGTGTGTGGATTAGGACCAGACGAGTATAGCAGGATTCAAAGTTGCACCACTGCTAAGGAAATCTGGGACACTTTGCAAGTGGCTCATGAAGGAACACCTCAAGTGAAGAGGTCCAGAGCAACACTGTTGTATTCTCAATATGAGAATTTCACCATGAATGAAGGGGAAACCATCCAAGAGATGTATACAAGGTTCACCACACTGACAAATGAACTTAAGTCTCTTGGAAGGGTTATTCTTGAAGAAGACAAGGTTGAGAAGATTCTGACAAAAGTTCTGCCAGTCACATAGGAAAGCAAAATCACTGCCATTCAGGAATCCAAGAATATTGCTACCCTTAGACTGGATGAACTTATTGGAAACTTAACTGCCTATGAAATGAGGAGACAAACCATGAAGATGGATACCCCCAAAAAGGAGAGAAGCTTGGCTCTCAGAATTGCTCAAGGTGCAGATTTGGAAGATGATGAAGTAGCTATGATCACTAGGGATTTCAAGAAGTACTTGATGAGAGGAAAGGGTTCTTCAAGAGGTACAAACTTCAATAAAACAAGAGCTCCGGAGAAACAGACCAATGAGGGATGCTACAAGTGTGGTAAGACTGACCACATGATCAAAAACTGCCCTCAATGGGAAATTGAGTGGAAGAAAGAAAGAGCTGAACGAAGGAACAGGAAGAAGGAACAGGTTCAACCAAAGTAAAACAAAGGTTCAACCAAGGCTATGGTTGCTGCTTGGGGAGAAACCTCAGATAAAGACTCAGAAGATGAAGCTGAGGAGGAGCAATCACTAATGGCCATCGGAGAATCAGATGATGAACAAGAGGTAAGTATTCTTCATCTCAAAGACAAGANCAAGGTTCACCACACTGACAAATGAACTTAAGTCTCTTGGAAGGGTTATTCTTGAAGAAGACAAGGTTGAGAAGATTCTGACAAAAGTTCTGCCAGTCACATAGGAAAGCAAAATCACTGCCATTCAGGAATCCAAGAATATTGCTACCCTTAGACTGGATGAACTTATTGGAAACTTAACTGCCTATGAAATGAGGAGACAAACCATGAAGATGGATACCCCTAAAAAGGAGAGAAGCTTGGCTCTCAGAATTGCTGAAGGTGGAGATTTGGAAGATGATGAAGTGGCTATGATCACTAGGGATTTCAAGAAGTACTTGATGAGAGGAAAGGGTTCTTCAAGAGGTACAAACTTCAATAAAACAAGAGCTCCGGAGAAACAGACCAATGAGGGATGCTACAAGTGAAGTAAGACTGACCACATGATCAAAAACTGCCCTCAATGGGAAGTTGAGTGGAAGAAAGAAAGAGCTGAACGAAGGAATAGGAAGAAGGAACAGGTTCAACCAAAGAAAACAAAGGTTCAACCAAGGCTATGGTTGCTGCTTGGGGAGAAACCTCAGATGAAGACTCAGAAGATGAAGCTGAG